>NW_025336087.1:38962580-39037537 GCF_004798865.1 Varanus komodoensis | reverse complement strand
AACAAAAGAAAAAAAGTGAAAATGAGAGAGAGAGAGTCTTCTCCCTTGCTGTGCTAATATCAGCAGAGGATAACACAAAGCTGCCTGTTACCCTGCAGTCACACACTTATGCCTTCTTTGTTTCTAAGTAAGATATGGCAGCATGAATATAGGCCTCACATGCCTTCTCAACATGGTCTAGTTCAAAAGTACAGCTGCCACATTCCACCTTTTGTGGAAGGCAGCGACAGTGATGACGTTGCCTGCAGTAAAATGAATTAAACCACAAAGCAAGGTAACACTGTTCAGTTAGTTGCATCTTGGTAACCAATAAGGAAACCATGTGGTGCAATCAATCAATCAATCGATTGAAAAATTTATCAAAACTTTAGAAAAAGTGAATGACTTCATTAACAGTGCCATCTGATTTGCATCTATTTAAAACTCAGTCCCATGGAATTAATTGGGGCTCATTACCAGGAAATGCAATATAGAATTGCAGATTTACGTCTGTCATTCATTTCTAGCTTCTGAGCATCTGCATTACCATTATATATAAATGGGTGCAATCATATGCATGTTGAGACAAAAAAAAAAAAAAGGTCCTGTAACCCCCAGCATTCTCCAGCCAGCCATGCCAGGAACTGGAGAACTCCTTCTGCCTAAGGAGTTCTGCCTAAGCCCAGGCACAATGCTGGTAATGACCTATAAGGCCCTAAGCAGCCTGGGCCCTGGATACCTGAAGGAGCACCTTCTTCCCTATGTGCCTGCCCACCCCTTGAGATCTGAAGCAGAGGTTCTCTCTGGGAGCCCTCTTTGAAGGAAATTAGGAGGGTGGCTACTTGGAGAAGGACCTTTTCAGTGGTGGCACCCCGAATATGGAACATGCTCCCCAGGGAGGTTTGCCTAGTGCTGTCGCTTTATTCTTTTCAGCGTCAGGTGGAGACCATTTTATTTCCCCAGTATGTTAACACTTAATTGGTTTTATCTTTGTTTTTAATCATTTATCGGATGCAGTGTGTTGTGTGTTGTTTGTTGTATATGGTTGCTTTGCTTTTTTGTTTTTTGTAAGCGATCCAGAGACTTTTAGTACTGGGGTGGCATATAAAAACTTTAAATAAAGAAACAAAAAAATAAGCATGCATAAGAATGTGCCCATAGTGACTTTTTCCAAATGCCTGACTCCATTTCTTTATCACCAGTTACTTAAAATAGCACCTGTCCCATGGAATGGCCCAGGAGGCAACTGGTAACAATTCACCTTCCTGGACTGGAAGTCCTGCGTTTCCTGGTTGCAGGGCTATTAGTCTCATGCAGCCATTCTGTGGCCCCTTCCCCTCAGGCTAGTTTTATGTCTAGTGAGCTTTTGATGTGGGGTGCTTCAAAACAGGTTCCTCTCCTCTCAATAAGCAGAATGACAGAATGCAGGGAAAGGAAATGGAGTGAGTGGGTGAAAAATTGGGAACAAAATTAAATCTTCAAAAAGGTATGAACTTCTTGTAATAACAAACTGCTGTGTACTCAGCCCACTTAAAGGAAAAGATGCAATAGACTGGAAAAGACTTTGAAGAAGCCCCTCCTGCCAAAGTTGTTTGCTTTCTTGTTCCACAAGTAGTAACCACATCCTCTCTCCCCTCCCTCTCCAGCTGCTTCCCTTCACTCAAGTACACTCTGCGGTTCACATGAGCTACGCTAGCATTCGGGATGGCAATCTGTCATTTGGCTGTTAAGGAGAAATGCTTCCTGATGGCCTTGCTATCAATAAATGTGGAGCTATTTATCATTTTTTTTTTAAAGTTTGCTCAGCTGTTAACTTTCATGCTCCCTTTCCGCCTAAATCTATTGAAAGCAGAAATGTCCTCTTTTCTCTCACCATCCCATACTTTTTTCTCTCTTTAGGTTGTTTCTCTCCTCTCCAGCCCCTGCAATTCATTATTACTTCCCTTTATTTTCATCCTGCCCTTCCTTCAAGGTATGTTTTTGATATTTGCTACCTATTATCCACCAGGGCTTCCATCTTTTACCTTCAGAGAGCTTTATGCTAATAGGTGGCTTTTATATAAATCAAATAAGTAAATAAGCAAAGAGAGATACCTGTGCAGTAGGTCAGGTGAGTGATTGAACCGAGATGAAGCTGCTTTCTACCACAACAGGCTGCTGGTCTAGCAAATCCAGGAGAGTCCAGAAGCAATCCAGGGCTTGAGATTGAGGTATCTCTCAGCCCCTGGGGCAGATCCTGGGAACTTCCGTGTGCAAAACAGGAGCTGGGCCACTGAGCTATAGAGCTTCCTCAGTGTCTGGCCTGAAAATAGCTGCTGGGTCTTATCAGAGAGCAAATAATCAAGGTTTCTCTCCCCTAAGCCCAAAATGCTATTAAAGAATGCCATCTCTGCGAAAGGTTCTTGGAAGAAATGGTGGCAAAATGGCTAACAACAACCCTACATACTTTTTGGGTAGTAAAGGACAGGACAGAGATGCTTTTAATAAATGAATAAATGAATACATACTAACATCTCCATGATGGCCAAAAGTCAGTATGCAAAACAATACTTATTTACATAGTGCATTCAACCTGCTTATTCCTCCATTATGAACAGTATCAAATTGCCAAAGTGTTGTAGGGATGATTGGCAGGACCCTGATGCAACCTTTGTTTTTGGCCATAGTGGCCTCTCTAGACAGGATCCTTAGTTGAAAGATAGCCACAGTGTTCCCTTCTATGCAATGTTTAGCAAAGGGAGCGAGTGAGGCTGGGAATTCATTCTGTATGAATGTGGGCTGTCACCCTTTTCCAAATTGGTTGCACCGCCATCCGGCAGGGTTGTAGGGTAACCCCACCACTATGCCAACAACCTTGTCAGTGCTCAAATCATGTACAGACTGCCAAGCAGCTAGGGTGATGGAGCAGGCAAATGACCCCCTCACCATGTGACTAACTTCCATTGGGATTGCCTCAAACTAAGGCTGGTCATGTGAATAAGCCTGCAGATGTGCAATATTTTGCCTGCAATATTTTGTGGAAGGGAAGGGAAGGGAAGGGAAGGGAAGGGAAGGGAAGGGAAGGGAAGGGAAGGGAAGGGAAGGGAAGGGAAAGAAGCTTGCTTTTGTTTCGTGTAAAAACTAATGAGATGGTGCATGTGTGGGACAGATTCAGTTTCCTCTGTATAAATAACATTATATCTGCAAAAGAAATAAGCTGTGATGCTAAGCTTGTCCAGAATTAGGAAAAATGACAGAATCTTGAGAGCTCAAATCAGATTAAAATGGTGTCTTCATACCACAGCCTATGGTGGTGTGAAGCATATATAATGTATTATATTTGCTCCCATTAAATATTGGCTTATTGTTAAGGGATGCTGCTTGTGCAAGTGAGGAGATGGGAAAGCTGAATGCTGTAGGTGTTGCAATGCTTTGCCTGGGCATAGGCCTTTAATAATGTGCATAGGTTCAAACTAGCAATGGAGATAGCTATT
Organism: Varanus komodoensis; assembly: GCF_004798865.1. NCBI lineage: Eukaryota > Metazoa > Chordata > Lepidosauria > Squamata > Varanidae > Varanus > Varanus komodoensis. The sequence goes on along the minus strand of NW_025336087.1, from coordinate 39,034,085 downwards.
AATTTTGGTTTCCCAGTTTCTCCAAGCTTAAGTTCTTTTTGCCTTGTTTCTGCATTTATTTCCGATTTTTTAAAATGTCTGCACAAAGATCTGTAAATATCTTCATGCATGTGACTATTTACACATTTTCATTTAAAATTTTGCCTATTTCTTTTTTTGGGGGGGGGTGATTTGCAAGCAGTATTCCCAAATAAAATGCATACATGATTTACACACATTTGTGTGGACTTTTCTGTAGTACATACACTTTTTTATTGGAGACTTGCATTGCAAAATTTGGAAAAGTTGAAATCCTGAAGAATAGCATCATTTCAGTTTGCAGATTGGTTTGGAAAGTGCAAATTAGGAAAATACATTAAAATGAAAAGTCAACTAGTTCAAATTTCACCTTTACAGTAATATATTGGGCATATAAGCTGCTACATACTAGATGTAACATTGCACTGCAACATTATGTATTTAATCTATTCATAGGCCACTCTTCAGCACAAGACTCCTTTGGCAGCTTATAATTTACTATGCCAAACTTTCCCCTGTCTTTCATTAGATTCTGTTTGGTACTTTTGGCTGGAATATACACATGCTCTTTTCTCACCCTCCTCCTCCTCTTCATCCCTCCCCCCACCCCAGCAATCCCTTTGACTGTGGCATAGCAGCATTGATTTAAACCACACTGAGGCTATTATATTTCAGCAAAGCATTTGAAATGTGCAGGCAAGCTGAATCTCCATCATCCACCACCCACCATAGATGTCCTTGCCCCAGTCTTCAACTTGCTCTATGACAGAACAGGAAGCAGCAATATGTAGGAATGTAAAACAGCTAAATAGTTTTGTGTGGGGGAAAATGAATGGACTTGAGAGATGGAAATCTTGCCATATGTGATGCTACATTGACTCCTACGAAATGGATGACTCCTGGGGTTGATGACCATGGTGCTGTGGGAACGGGTGGCCATACGTAGGACTGTTCCAGCTAATCAAAAAGACAAGTAGGCCACTCTGTGCTATGCTGATACATACAAGAAATACGTGGTTTGCAAGCACATTTTATGTAAGCTGATCATGACACCCTTACAACGGCAAATATTAAAAAGTGTTACTGTACAGAATCTTGTTCTATTTTGGGGATAAGGAATATACAGCCAGAGGGTTGAACATGAGTCTCAAGATATTTCAGTACTTCTTGCTAGTACTTATTGGCTTTTATGGTTTTTGGTTTTGTTTTTTTAAAAGAAGGACTGCTGCTAGCCTTCATGTTTGTTGATATATATCTGGAAATGCAATGGAAAAAATGATGGCAAACAAAAAGCATCAAATAATTATTTAAAATTATAATTATTTAAAAATATGCTTCTATATTGATTTGTTTTGGTTTTTGGATTTCTATATTAATTACAGGCCATAGTGCTTGTTTATTTCATTATTTATTAAATTTATATTTTGCTAAATTGGCTCTAGGGCCCTCTAAGCAGATTGCCAATGCATTGATACAAGATGGGGAATATGTATCTCAACAGAACTGAAAAAAGACCCTGGAGTTATTGTGGGCAACAGGCTAAATATGAGCCAACAATGCAATGCATTTGCAAAACTGAATGTTATTTTTGAATTCATTAATGTAAGTATTACTTCCAAATCATGAGAAGTAGCAGTTACCCTATACTCTTCATGAGTCAGGCCTCATCTGGAATACTCTGTCCAGTTCTGGGCACCAAGATGTAACAAAGGTGCAAAAAAACTAGAAAGGCTCCAGAGGAGGGCAACAAAAATGATCCATGGTTTGGAAACACTGCCCCAGGAGGAGAGACTGAGGGAACTGGGCATGTTCAGCCTTGAGAAGAGAAGGCTGAGGGGGCACATGATATCCCTCTGTACATAAGTATCTCAAAGGCTGTCAGAAGGAGGAAGGTCAAGATCTCTTCTTGCTGATGCCAGAGTGTAGGACATGGAATAATAATCTTACGTTGTGACAAACCAGATTCATGCCAGATTCAGGAAAAATTTCCTTACTGTCAGAGCAATACTATAGTGGAACCAGCTGCCTAGAGAGGTGGTGGGCTCTCCCATACTAGAGACATTCAAAGTGAAAATGGATAGTCATCTGAGTGGGATGGTGTAAATTGGTGACCTGGCACAGCAGGGGGTTGGACCTGGTGGCCTTCTTGGCCTTCTCCAACTCTACTATTCTATGAGTTCCACTGCTATTTCTTTAGAAGTCAGACTCCTTGAAAACATTCTGTTAAGTCTAAGAATATTCAGTGAGGTAGGCAGAAAACTGTTTTCCATTGAAATACAAGTGCTTAAGTTCACTTTGCCATAGACTGGCATTCACCGGGTAATAATATGCATGACAGTAATTGCAAGCAACTAAAATATGCAAATATAATGTACCCCTTCAGGTTTTGATCTGGTTATGAGGTAGTTCTTCATGTTGAACAAGATTCCTGTCTCCACCCTCCAGGAAAGTGGACTTGGATCGAAATTCAAATTTTCAATGTGCCCTAGGTCTTGGCATGCAAAATACAGCATTAGATACAGAGAATCTGAAATAAGCTTTATAAATAATAACATCCTGCAATTTTCTGCTTTTGAATCACATTTGACTCTCTCTTTTCTTCCCTGAAAACAAACTTCCTCTTTGAAATCTGTTGTTAATAAATATACCCAAAAACTCTGTGTGAAGATTATTTGTTTAGCTGCCAATTCTTGTGATTAATCTCCCCACATTAGAGGGAAAATTATTCTTCTGGTGAATCAAGAGAGATGCTGTCTATTTTGGTTATGTACCTCTGTATGTTTTTCCTTTCAAGTCTTAAGACTTTTTCATGAGCTCACAGGTGGTTCCAAAACTGTAGCACTTCACCGTTAATTCCCCCGCCCCTGCTCATATACTCTGTGATAAAAGGGAACACAGCATTTTTTCCAGATAGTAATAATAATAATTCAACTCAAGCAAGTGAAACTTGATTTTGTTAGAATATCATAACTGAAGGCTGATTTTGGCACATCACTGGCAGTTTGTCTTCCATTAGGAAATTCCAGGTGATGTTATCTGCTGGAAACTCCATTTCCCTTGAGTAATATTTACACACATTTTGCAGTATCAGTGAAATCGGGGTGATCCTGGAGCCACAGGATGAAAAAATCTGGTTTTCTCCTAATTGCTTTTCACTTCTGTTTTCAGTCTAGTTACTTCAGAATGTACAGCATTTCCATGAAAGTCAGATAAGAAAGACTGTCAAGTAAAGGAAAGAAAGTAACAAGAGGGAAATATCTGAGATGAATCCTGAGATGAATCAAATGAAATAATAATCTACAACTATTTTTTAATTTATTGGATTTTTATCCTGCATCATTAGCCAGAACGCTATCATTTTAGCTTTGCTGGAACTTAAATTGAAAGCAGTTGAATCACATGGAGAATTCAGAATGAGAACAAGCTGCATAAGTTTTGCAATTCTTTTAGAACACGTGCATGTATGAACAGTGCATTTTGTCACCGGTGTAACAATGATCTGGACCAGTGGGCACAATCCTGTTCAGCTCCTGTAGGGAATAGTCGTCAAATGGACAAACAACATTGTGCCACACAGTGAGAAAACAAAGGTGCAAAGAGCAGAGAATCTCAAGGAAAGAGAATGTACAGTGTAATCAGCTGCAGGTTGACTCTGACAATAGTCCCACTTGGGTCAGTGTGGCTTCCCTGTAGGTGTTAGTGCAGGAGTGCAGCCTAGATTTATTAAATGCTGGTGTAGTCTACAGTTTAGGGCTGCGTCTACAGACAGCTAGTGTTGTAACCTCCCCCCACCCCCAATCTTATATGGTTGTGTAATCAAACTGGTGAAATGTTATTACATGCAGCATGGAGATTACACTGTTGCTTGCTGACAACTCTTTGGTTCCACACCTTTTAACTTTTGATCTATATTTAGTAACTCCCCCACCCTGACAGATTTATTACAGGCAATTAGATTGCAAAAGGAAGTGTGCCATTTGTTCATATCGAGAGTGATGCTGCTCTGGAAATGAGCAAGTGCAGACACAGAACAATAAACTGTGGATCATGCTGTTGGTAGGAAAAGAAACTCCTGAGCAGGTGTGGTACTTTCATTTGGTTTTGGTCAGTGCATTGCTGGAAGATCTACACAGGATGATTGCAATAGAAAGCAGCTGCTAGAGAAAGCAGATGCTGGAGATGGTTCAAATATTAGAAGAATGCCAGTGAGGTAAAAAGCATTTGCTCTTTTCCAGCTAATTTGTGGAAAGGACATTTTCAGCACCCACTCCCGGGGCCTTTGACTGCATAATCTGGCAGTGCTTAAATGGCTTTCTGGCAAGCATCCAGGGCCAAGCAATTCAACTTGGCCACCTGGATTCTCTGTTTGGGATAAGCAGGGTGGAATTTAGGGCTTTTATACATCATTGAAAAGGGTTTGGTTTGTAAGAAAAAAAGAGAAATGCTTTTCTGCACTGGAAAGTGAAAGGCAGGATGGTTGAGATACAGCTGCCTCAGGGCAAAGCATGCCTGCAGATGTAGCTGGGAACCCATTTTTCATTGTTAGTGTAGTAATACTACATAACTCTGTTTCCATGTCCATATGCTAGCAAAAATCCAGGCTGCTATAGCATTTGTTGGAAACCTTATATAACAGAGCTGACATTTCTTACCACCGCTGAGACCAAGGTAAGGAAGAGGCCTAAAAGACAGTGTCTATATCAAGGACAAGGTATCCTTACAGAAAGGGGTGATTCTATCAGCCTTACTCACAGTGAGTCACATTTTGGTTTGAGTGCATTAGCTGGAAGAAAAGTCTGACTGAAATGCACGTTTGCCTCGATGACTTAATGTTGTCATGTCCTTGGTCAAAAATCCTTTGGGCAGAGTCAGTCAAACCTTATTTATGTTACAGAGCACCTAACCTGTACATCGATAGGTTTCCCAGGGTTCTTTCTGTTCATCCTTCTCTGTTCTTGCACTGTCTATTGTAAACGCAGTGCTATAGAGCTGCTTCAGAGCTAGTGATGCTGTAATGACTCAGCATAAGTGGGAACAGCTTCTGAGTCATATGAATACTACCAATATTACATCACAACTGAATTCGAGTCCCAACTCAGCCATGGAGCTTGCTGGATGTCTTTGGACCACAGACTCTCAGCCTAACCTACCTTGCAGGGTTGTTGTGAGAAGACTGAGAGGAGAGGAAGAGAGTTATGGAAGCAGACTTAGATCCTAGAAAGAAAAAGATGTGGGATATCAATCAATCAATCAATCAATCAATCATCACATGTACCCATGTTCAAGCCTCTATATGCCAAGTACAAATAGAGTTAAAATTACGTTCATCCCTTTGGAAACTTGGTCATGAAAAGGTTGAAGGGCAATCATTTCAGTGACCACACATTGCAGTCTGGCCATCAACATAGCAGCACACAAGAATCTGAGCAGCACTGTGCTGTGTCAGACCAAAGGGCCATGTGGTCCAGCATTCTTTTTGCACCTGGCCAACTGAATGCCAAATGCCACAATGGGAAATCACCATGTAGGACATGAGTGCAATAACATCATCTAACACATGCTCCCCAGCTTGTGCCAGGCAGAGGTTTGCCATCCTCAGTGCTGGATGGAATCTCTAATTCATGGCCTTGGATTTGTATAATCCCCTTTTAAAGCCATCCAAGTTGGTGGGCAACAATACTGAACATCCTGTAGGAATGAAATCCATAGCTGAACTATGCGATTGGCAAAGAAGTACTTTCTGTGGTCAGCCTTGAGTCTTCCCATACTCGGCTTCTTCTTACAAGGACAGAGGCTAAAAACCTCTCCCTGTCCTGTTCCTCCACAACATCCTTCATTTTATATTCCTCTATCATTTCCCTTTTGCTGGGTTTTTCTCCAAACCCCTCTCAACTGTTGCACCTTTCTTTGTAGAGGGATTGCTCTGGCCCCTGTCGCTTTGGGTTACCTGTTGCTGTACCTTTTCCAACTCTACAACTCTGAACACAAATTATAGGGAAATACAACCTCTTCTTGACTAGATGATTCTCATCCTAAGGCCCTCATATGGAAACTGTGGCCGTGATTCTTCACAACAACCATAACACATATTTGCTGGGAGTGAGAAAGAGGGCTGCTTTGGGTTCTCAAGGATGGTGGGTGCACTTCAGAGGAATGTTAAGCAGAACTGGGGGAACCCTGGGAATGTGGGCCATTCCAGGACACCGAGATGTGAAAAGCAGAGATGCTTATTTCAAGGCCAGATATGGTGGTGTGATAACATCTTGAAACCAAACCACTAATTGATCAGATTTGCCCTTATTCTGAATTGGCTTTCTGATCACGACATGTAGCCAATCAGATGTAGCTAAGTGATAATGTCAGAAAGTGAAATGCATGAGGGAAATGCTTCTTGTCTTTCCTCTCAATGTGAAGACATTTCCTGCAAAAAACTTGTTAAGGTACATGTGTATATGACTGCTTCATGGAGCAAGCCTTTTCTGGAAGTCAAATAATCCCCCAATCATCATTGCACAACAGTCAAGGAAAAAAAATAGTCCAGGATATAACAGACTGATTTCTATGACTCTACACACACTTGGTGTTGGGGTTTGTCCAAAGCCTAAATGCTCCAAATTACAACTCTGTATCTCCTCGTGGATCTATGTTTATATCAGTGACAAGAACTCGTGTCACACGACTCTCTGCACAGTTTAATGAAGGAAAATGCTCTGGACAGTTTATGCTTAATGAATTTACTTGCTGTTTGTCCACTGTGACTCTAAAGCAGAGTACAGGAAAATTATAGTCCAGCTACATCACAGATCAATGTTAGCAAATGTTAATGATCATGCAGCCCTTTTAACATACCGTGCTAGCCAACAGTAATTCTTTTTAATGAATATGAATAGGATGCATTGATAAACTATATGAAGACATTTCTTTTCATGGGGTTATGACTCATTAGAGACCAAGAGAATTAATTTTCTTACAATAACTTGCATGACAAACTTTAGTTAAGCCTTCTGGATTGGCACTGGAGTAAATACAAGAATATCCACTCATGGTTCAGTTAACTCACTGTTGTTTGTGAGCTGCTCCAAAGGACCCTGGGGAGAGATTGCAAGCCTCAAAATGAACCTAAGGTTGAGACAGCTGCATGGCCATTTCCAGCTTGAGCTGCCATCTGTTTCAAAGTGGCCTCTGTTTTGTTTTCAGATACTGCTTCCTAGGGAAATAGTTGCATTTCTGATCATCCCTCATTTTGCTCTACATACTTTCTCCTACATTCTTTCTGTCTGAAGTAGTTTTCAGTATACTAATCTAGAGGGCTATTAATGTTCAACACACACATATATATGAGAAATGAATTTACATTCTGTTTTTTTTTCCTGCAAGGCAAGACAAGCAAGGCAAGGAACATTAGTTTCGTTTAAAAGTTAACTTTATTGAACCTGTGTTATTTAGAAGTTGTACTGTTACTTCCTGCAGGGAAGCCTTTCCAACTTCTGCTCAAATTCCAGTTAAGTACACATGCCCAATTTTTTTCTAATGTACAGCCTAAACACACACTTTATATTTGCTACATAAATTATATATTCCATCTTTCATTAGGTATTGAGCAGTCCCACAAGCATACTCATGCTGTACTAAGTATAGTAATTGGTGACCTGGTTTGCAGGATCCCTGAGGGTTAAACAAGTTACCATGGCTTTTTAAATTTTCCCTGCTTGCTGGTTTATGCTGGGAGTCATTTGCATAACTGCCTGCTCAGGCACAGATGGTCAGATCATCTGAACTGAGGGATCATGGCTCTTAGGAAGGAAAAGCAGCCCTCAAATAACCCTTGACTCATTCCTGGGTAATTTGAGGGTTGTTTTCCCTGCAACCATCCATGCATTCTGGGCTTGGATGGCATGATAAGCTGCACCCAGGTGGGTAATTAGGCAGATTGTACCCCACATTTTCTGGCATGTTTAAACAACTGTTCCAGGATGGCTGGTTTAACCCTTAGTGATTGTTTGCACAAAGTTTGTTTAGACTATAGTCCTATGCACACTTACCTGAGAATAAATCCCACTGAACTCAGTGGAGTTTACTTTCAATTAGAGCATGTTAAGTGCATTCCTTTTTTGCTGCCTATATTTTAACTTTAGTTCTAAATAAAATAGAACTTCATAGCAACAAGGGAGAAGATGGTCCAATCAAACCATCTTCCTGCCCAGAAACTCATTATTCTTGAGTTACTTTTGGAAATACAAAAGACAGTTTAAACATTAGTCATGAAGGCCACCAGGGCTAATTAAACATAGTGTCCATGGAAAAATGTGGGTCACATTCCTCCAGACAGTTCTTTTGTTTAAATAAAACAGTTAGAAATCCACAAGAAAACTGGATGAGTGCCCATGAATAATAATTAGATAAGCACATGGTCATCTATTTCTCTGGTATCATGACAATGAACTGTTCATACTACACACAGATGCAGTGAGTCAATGCCACTCAGAGTTTCCAGTGGGCTGGACAATCATACAGCATGACCAGGTCAGGAGAATACAATGAACAAGAATGCTTGCCAAATTGCCTAGAACTGCTTTCCTGAGATACTCACTATGGAGACATTCTTCTGTACATGACCTGTTAAAACGAGCAGGAGCTGCATGAGAACATTTCTTGGAGTCTTTGCTCCTGGCTCTGGCTGCCACTGTACTGCCACTGTATTCGCTAGTCTGGATCAAACTCCATCACTCCACTCCATATGCAACCTAATTGCGAGAACATAAAAATCCATTTTATTGGCATCCTGACAAACAGCATCACACACTAATTGGGAATAAATGCTGTGAAATAAATTCAGTGGAGGAGGTTTCATGACTCTAAACCATGGGTTGTGTCAGCTAATTTATTTGCTTTCTGAGTAACTCACTGAAAAGTGGCATAAATGAACAGGCACTTGCCCTCAGTGCCTTCTGTCTGAATGCTTCTTTTCTGCTGCAGCATCCTCTGGAAATCGGAACAGTGAACATTAATATTGCCATAGTGCTTGCAGTCATCCTTGTATCACTTGGATCCTGATGGCTTTCATAGTCTGAAATCCTGTGCATGATTAGCTAGAAGTAAGCACCTGTGAATGCCATTGAACTCAGTAAACATGCAGAGAATTGGACTGTTTTCTATCTTTTGGTCAACATGAAATCAGAAGGCCTATTTTGTTAGGCCTGTTCCAGCCTATTTGGGCCAAGCCGAAAGTCTCATGATCAGAAGCTCCTTCTGAAAGTATGAGAGTCCTTTTCTTTTACTGGAGAAACTGAAAAGGCTGGTGGACAAATGCAGCACTTCTGTTCAATTAAAATGTTCCTTTCCTTCAAGATGAGGCTCTTGTGGCCATAGAAACCATATTGTGACATCAGCTTGGGTGAAAGAGGACATCTTAGCATTGGAAAGGTACATCCTTTGTATCCTCTTGTACTTTTAATGTTGATTAGACTGGTGGTAGCAGATAATTACACAATAGCAGCTCCCTTCATTGTGCACATGTCCTGGGATTAAAGCTCACGGGGACCAATTTAGAAAATTCAGAAGCCTGTACTATATTCTCAGGACTCCACCAATACAGTAATGGCACTGGTAAAATAGGCAGACCTGATGAATCCCTTGAAATATCCTCTTGTCCTGTGAAGGGGGCTAGCATTAGGATTGTTATGATGTTTCTTGTGTTTTTGTGCCTCTCTGATGGAACGAAAGAGGATAATGGATTAGAACTTTTGGCAGAAAAGCTCAGCTTCAGACAGAAGCCTTCTCTAAGTGAGACAAGGAGATATAGCTATAATACACAGACAGTGAGTACTCTTTAGTACTCTTAGCAGCACTATTCATTTGTAGTTCTGTTCCTGAACATTGATGGGGACATTAATAAAATCCTACAGTGGTCCTGGGAGGGAGAGTCAGGGATCTGGTCCTTGCAACCCCTCACAGATGGTTTGAAAAGATCCAGACCAGCTACCTGCCATAGCTGGAAAAGTAACTTTGAAGGGGGAGGAAGAAAATTAGGGTGGGCAGGGAGGCCAGTCTGCTTCCACCTCCTTCCCCAGCACGAGACAGGTTACAATATCTGTGCAGCAACACCTTTAAGGCAGGAGGATGGGAGGTGAAGATCACCTCCATTGTTCCTCACAGCTTGCACTGGATAATTAGATGCCTCTGCGTTCAGGAGTTTCCAATCCCTGAGGACACAGTCAATAGGTATGCACCTTAGGGTACAATCCTATGCCTTTTTAGACAGAAAAAAGCCCTACAACTCCCAGGACGTTTTCCACAGTTGCCGGACTTCTGTCTAAACAGGCATAGGATCGCACACTTAACCTTACAGCACTTGTTACTTGCCTCTTTGTTCATACCATCTATTAAAAACTCAATCTTCCCCTTTCCTTTCTAAGCAAAGAACATGTCCAGGCATCTCCATTTGCTCCTTTCCCAGCTGAAAGCAGTATTAGCATGCCTTGCAGACTCTTACCCTTCCTCTAAACTTATGACTCAGCCCTAAGTTAAAGTTGTTTGCAGGAATTCCCCCACCCAGCCAGGATGCACAATCAGGACATTGATTGGTCATTTTGATTTTTTTTTCTCTCCAGATGCTCTTCAGCCATCATCTAAATAGCCCAGCTTCATTTTGAAAACTGTTTTTGCCTTAAGGTGGCTGGCAAAGAGCTGAGGCAAGATGGAGCCATCAGGTGGACTCCAGATGGACTTCCCATGTCCCACCTGCAAGCTGTTTTGGGAATTCAAATAAGTGTTAGTTATCCAATTCTTTGTTTTGGTTTGGTTTAAAACAACTAGGCATTTCTGAGCTTCTCTTTGGTTGGTTCTTGAATAGATAGACTCATTTGGAAACCGGAGTTGATTTTAGTTGTTTTGCCTAGTGTGAGGGTTGGTCTTCTAGGTGCCCTGGGCTGCCTGGGTATTGGTAACCTGCATTTTAAGCAGCTAAAGGAAGCACTAGAAATGAACTGATCCTTCTCCATAATTGCAGGCCAAGTCTGGATTCCCATGTGTCCAGGCTAATTATTATCATTACATAATAAATGTTATTCATCGCAGAGTGCTGGCAGTGATACCTCTGGAATTTATGAGGTTTCTTGCAGGCTATGCCACCTCACACGGTTGGGTGCCTCTCATTTTCACACAACCTTAAAGCAAAGATGTGGCATTTTGACATTTGCTTTTAAAGACAATTGAGTGAATCTTCTAATAAGTATTCATGATCATCCAAGTATCTAAAATTGTTCCTTCTGGAAACAAGCCACACATCAGTATAGGATTACTTGGCCATGTCTCAAATGTGCCATTATTCCATACTTTTAATATCCAGTCAGTTTGTCCATTTTTATTTATTTATTCAAATGATATGAACAGTATTGAGTTCCCATAAATGTGGACTTACAGGATAATTTGCGGGCAAAATCTAAAATGTGATTGTAGACGCAGGCCCAGTAATTTCTTGTAAAACCAGTGGGTTTTTTCTTCTTTGAATAGGAAACTATAGGGCATTTTGCAAGCTGCAGTTGAATGATGCCGTTTTCCCAGCAACATGATAGCCCACTGTGTATGAAAGACATGCTTCTCTGGCAATGTGGACACCCCATCCCGATAAGTATCCTGAGATCCAGACCAAGGAATAGTAGATGATGTTAACCCAATCAGTGATGATGATGGTGTGGCCTTAAGAAATATATCTTCCTTGTCGGTTAATAATATGCTTACCTGGTTGTTTCCAAACAAAAGACAGACAGAATCTATAATAACAATACCTCCAAGAATAATTCAATGGCTCCTGGCAAATTCCAGGTTGGGTCAGAAATAAGCCTCCTGAGGATAGAAAACCTTCTTCCATTCAAATGATCTAGCAGGGGAATCCCACTAGTGGAAAAGGAAGGAGGTAATCTTTATGAGTTGCTCCTTTCCTCTTATGCCACCATGAATTCTGCTCCTGAGGTTTCGGAGTCCATCAGAACAGTGGTGGTGAGGGGTGGCACTGGGGGCTGTAGAGAAGAGGGGGATGTTCAGGGAATATCACCTCTCCCTCCCGCCAGCACAGATACCCTCTTCCCCAGCAATAGAAAAGAGCTTTATGCCACCTTGAAGACTTAACAGATTTATTAAGCTTCCGTGGATGAGAATGTATTTGATCATATACATCAGATGAGCTCTGTTCCTGAAAACTTGCGTGATGCTAAATTAGCTAACCTGTCAGGTGCCTCATGCCTGTTTTCTTTGATTGGGCTGGCTATAGCTGTGTGGACAGATTTTACTTTCTTCCCTGAAGGAGACTGTTCAAACTAATCAGCAGTCAATTCAGTATATTTAGTTTTGGTTTCATTGTGGAATTGAGATTTGAGCACTACACAGAGGAGCACTTCCTTGCCCACTATTCTGGGCATAACCTCTAGGTGGCACTGTACTGCATACGCACAAGTGAAAAAAGCAGTTTCTTTTGCCTTTAGAGTTAAATGCTGCATTTTCCCTGCTCGAAAAATGCCCACTGCAAATTCTTGTAAGGCATGGAAACAAAATTGCAGCATCATCCTACCATCGAAAGAACCTATAAACAACAGTGAGCAGGGCATGGCAGGTGCACAGATAATGTTTCCTGTAGAAAAGCCCTTGACCATCTTGAGAACTTGTACAGAGGAGCCATCAAGAAGTTTCTTAACATCAACAATTCTGGATACTAAATGATTCTGAATTTTGGTTACTGAATGATTTGAGAAGTGAAAGAAGAAAATATTGAGAATATAAATTTTTCTCTTTTATTGTGATTGAACATTCAAGTCGAGTACTCTGCAGCTCATTTTACAAATCCCAGTGCATATGATGCACTACATAAGTGTGATGCTTTTTTCATTTTAAGCAGCCTATTTTCTATGTAATATCTGTTTATATGCTTTCTGTGTCTTCTCCTGCCTTAATTAAAGATTTCAGTAAGTAGGTTATTACAGGAAATACAAATGGCTCAGTTGGAGAGCAACATTTTCCTAACAAGTATTCATTCAAGGCTGAATATTTTAGTGAAAAGATTCCTGGAACTCTTCAAGGCAGGAGACAAAAGAGGAAGAGACCATATTGCAGAGTGATGATAAACCAGGGCAAAATAAGAAAGAAGAAATGGGGGAAAGGAAACACCGTGCTATAAGGTACATGAAATCAAATGTACCCAAAATTCTTATGCTAGGCCAGGAGTTGCTGTTACTGGGTATTTATTGTATTTTAAAGAACACTTTGTGACTGTACATACTTTACAAAATGTATAAAGAGGCAACCGGTCTATGACATACCTACTGGGCACGTGATGGGATTAAGAATGTTATATAATTCTGAGCCTATCATGCTGTGCTGTGTTGAACAAAGTGATCCTGCCATGTTATCGCACAGGCTTATCAGAAGCTTCCTCGTTTCTGTTAGCTAATTAGCAGCATGGCCAGCAGCACACAACTAACTTATCTGCACTGTAATAAAATCTTTGTAGAGAGTCCAGAGTAACACTGCCCCACTATGATATGCAATCTGTTCCTGTCCTTTTAAGAAATATTGTTAATCTAGTTGAAATTCTCCTAATTTCCCTATTCATCTTTGCACATTTCATCCATGCAAGAACCTTCCATTTTGTGTCAACATTACTCTTGAAGCTAAACTCAGTAGCAATGTAAGGAACACTTTGACCAATTTCACATGTCTTGTCAAAACTCCTTTTGCTTCTTGTAAATTCTTCATGACCTGGGTGTTTGAATGTGGACTACTACCAAACAGTAGTGAAGCAGCAGTGTGAGGTGATTTCAAGCAGAAAGAGGTGAGTTAGAGAATTTGCCTTTAAAAGAACCTGCTTTTAAAAGTGAAGGATTGCTTCAGTTTGGTCTTGGTATAGGCTAAGAGGGTTTTTTTTTTAACTTACAGAGAATCTCACAAACTAAAACACAGAGCCGTCCCAAGTTTAATACTCTGGGTTCTCACTCCTTGTCAAGGTTGCTGATGAGGAGAAGATAAGAGAAGTGGAGAGAGCGGTCAGCAAAACCTTCAGGAACAATTCTCAATTCATGGGTAACAACTCCTCTGTTGTCATGGAAAATGGGCATCTCAGAGAGGAAGACAGAGCCCATTCCTTAGAAAATAAGCAAATATTCTATCACACTGAGGAAGTGTGATGGGGTGACAAGAGCTTGCAATCAATGATTGGACACAGATACGTGGGTTTGTAGGCCACATGCTAAATAGCCTGCCTGGTACAAAGTTTGTTGGAATCATGCACTGTCTAGATAGATTTGTACTTGGTGCTGGGGTGGAGTCCATGGCCTTGGTTCATGATGGTATCAGTAACCTGGGAAAATGTAGTTCTGAGGTCCCAGAATGTAGCTTACAGGTAGACAGTTGATTCAGATTACTGGGTAGAAGGTATAATTCCAGGATTAAAATAAAGATTTCTACTTGGATCTGTGGAAGGTCACCAGAGATTGAAAACAGCAACATTTGACTCCAAAAGAGGACATTTATCTAAAATAAGGAAAAATGGAGTCCTGAGGCGCACATTACCTCAAAGTGCTTGCAGTTTATTCAAACCATAACAATAGAAGTTCAAATACTATGTTTACTACCTTTTAGGTTAGGTATCAACCAGTCCAAGAGGTCGCCAGCATGGTTAACAAGCAGTGTCAAGAAGTCTTCCTTCAAAAAATGGAAATCTTGTCCAAAGGAGGAAAACAAAAGGGAGCACAAGCTTGCACAAGGGAGATACAAGCAGTCAATTGTTGCTCTTCCATGTTGTCAAGTTGTCTCCAACTTATGGCAACCCTATGAATGAATGACCTCCAAAATGTCCTCTCCTTCACAGCCTCGCTGAGCAAGCAGACATTAAGAGATGCAAAAAAGCATTTTGGGGAACATACTGATAATAACATCAAGGCTAGCAAGAAAGAATTCCCGAACTATATCAGAATCAAGAAACTAGTTAGAGAGGCAGCTGGTCTGTTGCATAATGACATAAAAGGAGACCTAAGTGCAGATAAGGATATTGTGGAGAAGCAGAATGAAATATTTACATTTGTTTTCCCAGCAGAGGGTACAGGTCAGATACCTGTACCTGAACTGATCTTTCCAGGAATAGAGTCCGAGGAACTAGTATAGATGGTGGTACCAATCATGACACTCCCAAACATGAGGACCAGATAGCATCCATTCTGGAATGTACGTATGAAATTGTTGACCTTCTTACAGAGATGTGTCACATGTTCCACAGATCAGCCTCTGTACCAAAGGACTGGAGAAAAGCTAATGTAACACCAATTTTTAACAAGGGGTCTGATTGAGGAGGATCCAGGAAATTAAAGACTGGTTAGCTACATGTCTGTTCTGGGTAAATTATCTTCAAATTGTTATTAAGAATAAAAATAGTAAGCATCTAGATGTTTTTCAGCAAACCCTGCTGAAAAATAATCAACCAAAGACTCTTGAGCAAAAGTAGCAGTCATGGAATAAAAGGAGAGGTCTTCTTAAGGATCAATAACTGATTAAAGAACAGAAGGCAGTGAGTGGGAATAAATGGTAAACTCTTCAAATGCAGGGATGAAATCTCACAGGGCTTTGTGTTGGACCCATCCGTTTCTAATTATTCGTAAATTAGCTGGAATTAGGCATAAGCAGTGACATGGGTAAGTTTGCAGATGAAGGTCTGCAAAGTTGTGAAAATGTCTGGCACATTGGGCAAAACTGGTTTAACTTGAATACAAACTATTTGTGCTCTATGAGAGCACCTTGGTGCCCTTCTAAACTCCAGGAATAAACTCTTCCAACCAACCATTTCAGAGAAGTGCTCGGAAACAAATTGCTTAGAATTCTGTGAAACTCAGTTAATGTGGAATTACTGACGATGGGATACAATTAAAACTGTATCAAACTCACTCCTCAGTTGCTGGCAATTTCCAGGTATTCAGCTTGTTGAAAATAAATATAAAAATGAACTTTACTATAAAATGGGAGCTTTTATAGATGGCAGAAACCCTGACATTTCACTTATATAATTGCTGTATTGGCTGTCCCGTATCAATGCTGCAACAGTCTGTTCTTAGTTAAATGGAGGGAAGAGGAGGTGCATAATGAAACGTGTTCCTAGAAAAAATATCTACAATTATCTATTGTTAGGAAGCAGCTAGAATGGAAAAATTGTGTTTGTGGTGAAAGGAAACATTTAGAGTAATGCTTTCCCCTTCCACGGAGCACTCCAACATTAGAACTCTGACTGCGGCTAAGGAAGGAGTGTAGGAAATTATTCAGATTTCCTCTCCTGTGGTCATAACAGCCTTGGAGGGAAGACTCTACAATATCCAATCATCCCCGGGATACTGTGGGATAGCAATAGCTTCTCCTTCTAAATGGCCATAGTATTCAGCTGGTATCACAGATTACTGTGGAACATAATTGGAACAATAGAAGTGTCCCTACGGAAAGCAGGAGGTGCTCCAGTGTTCCTCCTGGATACACTGAGGGAGCCCCCCAAGTCTTCCGAGAGCTCCAGGGCCTCACTTTCTCCGTAGCAATGGTTTCTGTTTTTGAACGGCCATAACATTCAGTTGATGTTCTGAATGGCCATAAGAAAGTAATGGATGGAAAAATAACAGCCTTCAGGATACAGAAGAAACCAATATTCCCCATGACAAAACTGGAGGTGTACTCACCAAAAACCCAAAGTATCCCATAGCATTGGCCTTCCATAGAAATGTTCGACTGTTCCTCTGAGTAGCCATGGGAATGCACTGGGCTAATGCAAACAGCCTCACTGAAACCACTAGGAGCCCCAATATTCCCCATGGGTGCATTGAGGGTATGCTCTCCGGAGTCTTCATGCCTTGCACACTGCATAGAAATGTGTCCCCTTCCAAATGATAATGACATTCAGATTTTGTTCTGAATGGTCATTGAAATACAGCAGACTGGTAGAAGCAACCGCACATGGCGGAGTCCCAATATTCCATATGAGTGTATGTTGGGATACCTACAAGTGCCCTCCTGGTTGCCACTATTCCTGTACAGCGTTGGCTACTCCCTCCAAATGGCCGATATTCAGATTTCCTTCTGAAGGGTCTTTGGAATGCTTCAATAAGGGACAAGTAGCTTTGCAGAAAACAGGGCAGCTTCAAATACTGGTTCAAGCATATTGTTCCACATGGAGAGAGTACCTCTGAGCACCTTAAACTTCCCAGTGCTAAGCAATAGGGTTTACATTTTGGGGATGCTCCTGGACCCTGAATTATTGCTGGAATTTCAGATGGTAGCACCTTTTACCACTTTTGGCTGGTTTGCAACCTAGATAGGCAGAACCTTGCAACAGTAATTCATGCTCTGGTGACCTCTGGTCTGGATTATTGCAATGCTCTCTACACTGGGCTACCTTTGAAGATGGTCTGGAAACTTCAATTGGGCCAGGCTATCCGAAGGAGTACCTCTTCCCATACATGTCTACCAGAGCTCTAAGGTCATCATCAGAAGTCCTCCTCAGAGCGCCTGCTCTGAAAAAAGTAAGGTGGGTGGCTACCAGGAGAAGGGCCTTCTCAGCAGTGGCACCCCAACTCTAGAATCAGCTCCCCAAAGAAGTTCACCTGGTGCCTTCTCTCTATTCATTTTGGTACTTGGCAAATAACTTTTTTACCTGCTATTTTAATTGTTAAAATAATTTTAAAGATTTTATGTATTTTAAAATTTGTGCTATCTCCTTTTAATGGTTTAAGAACCATGGGTATTGTGTGGTTTATTGCAAGACTTTTTGTGGTATTTCTGTATTTGATGTTGTGATTTTATTCTTGTAATACATTGATGTTTTGTTATGTATTTTGTTAGCATTATATTATTATATTCTGAAACTCACCCAGAGAGCCATTCTGGCAAAGGGGTGGGATAGAAATTAAATGAATGAACGAATGAATGTTGGCTGTTTAGCAATAGCTTTTTTTCCAAATGACCCTAATATTCATATATCCCCCCGAATAACCCAAGGAATGACTCTTACAGCCACTTTGAAGGAAGGGCTGTTGATATGGGGTGTGCATCATAGCAGAGTGCTTGCCTGCTTTTCAGGTACCCTCTCTGTTACCTGAGCAAAATTTGGGGCACCTGCATTTTTCTGTGAGGATGCTTGTATCTAATAAATTCTTATAGGCACTCAGTAGCAATTTATCTATTTATCTATCATTCAGAACTCAGATTAGCTAAGATGCAATTTCCACCTTGCTTGTGACGCTCACCTCACCAAGCAGACAGGTGTATCAAAATGAAACCAGTCACATGTCGTTGTCCACATCTGCACCTCACTCATGTTTGTACTGTGTATCATTCCTCTGACCTTTACACAATTACCTCACGATGCTGTAATGGATTGAAAGGGCTTTGGCCATGTTGTAATAAGCAACCTGGCAGCTTACCAGGTGCAAAGTATCCCCCTCAGTCTGATCAGCTGATATTCAGGCAGCTCTAGCTCTACCCCCTCTGACTGCAGTTCATTCCAGTTCAGTCATTCATAGGTGGTGTCAAACTGGAAATGCGGGGTTTCGAATTCTTTCCCTTTTTCCCCTTTCTCTTCCATGTATACACATGCACACAGGTTCACAACACCCCCCCCCCCCGCTTTTCTTTCAGGTGATACCATTCCACCCATTCATTCTGAAGCAATAAGACTGTCTCTGATACATCGCTGGTGGCAGTCAATAAATACTTTCTTTTGCACACAAGTTGGCTCTGCTGCCCTTTTTTGTATAAAAATTCTGCAGCTCAGTACATGACTTTTAGGGATGCTTCCTAGGAAGTGTTTCTTCTTTCATAAAACAATACCAATGAAAGAACATAATGTAATTGGTAAAATATGACTGGAGTGCGGGGCTGACTCAGCCTTTGAAGGAGAACTCTGTAAGCAATGCATTCTGCAGGACCCATATTGCTCTAGAAATATACTTTTGTGGAGAAACCGTTCAACAAGCGGTTTGGCAAAGAAATTTAGATGGGTGCAATCCTTATTTTCCTCCCCACCCATATTGTGTACCTGGGAGGGAAGGTATGGGGCAAATGGCATGACTGGTGTTTTGTTGAAACCCTGGTGATCCATGGAGTGTGGAAATGTCCCCGATGCTGACATGACTGCTCCTGAGTGCCCTCTCCACACTGCAGTAGAGCTTGTGAGGCTCTGTGGTACACCCCAGAGCTGAGAGAGAGGAAACAAGATAGGAGATGGATCAGGACAACTGCCAGGTATACTCATGGGCAGTAGGCTGGCAGAGAAGCAATGTACTGCTGCCTCCATTGAATCCTGTATTTGCTGTCCAGCAAAGCTTTGGATGGTCACCCAGAATCTATAACATGCTGGCCCTAAAGACATTGTAGATATGTCTGAGGCCAGCTATAACACATTGGTAAGTGCTATTAGGATAAGATCTCCTGCATCTGCCAGTGATACAGGAAGATTCAGATATAGCCAGGTGAGGGCTACAGCGCATGGGCTGGTCCAGTCTTCTTGGATGAGTTTTGGTTGGTTCAGCTTGAGGATCTTGATGATGCTTTTGGGTAAGTTTCCTGCAGTCACTTCCATACTGGATTCTTGCCCCTTTTGGCTTATACAGACTAGCATGAAGAGAAGAGCTGGTTGGCTCAGGGGGATGAGTAATACCTCCTTCCAAGACGGTGTAGTCCCACGCCACTTGAAAGACGAGGTGGCAGTGAAACCACTCCTGAAGGAATGGTCTCTGGACCTACAAGATCTTCAACAACTTTAGACCAGTGGCAAATTTTCCTTTCTTGAGCAAGATCCTTGAGTGGGTGGCGGCTAACTAGTTCCAGGCACTCTTGGATAAAACTGATTATCTGGATCCATTTCAGTCATGCTTCAGGCAGCTTTTCTACCAGTTGTGCCTGGAGTCTCAACCATTCGATTATGTGGACAGGGCTAAAATGGTTTCAGCAATCTATGCTCTGGTAACCTCTCAATTAGATTATGGTAGTGCCCTCCAAGTGAGGCTGCCCCTAAAGACTGTTTAGGAACTGGATCTTGTACAAAATCCGGTAACCAAGTTAATAACTTAGACTAGAAGATCTAAATATATAAACCTGATTTTGGTCTACTTGCAATGGCTGGATCTGAGCTTCTGAGTCTAATTGAAAGTGCTGGTTATAGCTCACAAAGGCTTACATGGCTTGGGGCTGCAATACCTGATACAGCAAATCTCCCAATCTGAACCTACCTTGAGACTATGATCAACACCTGAAACCTTCCTTTGGGTGCCACTTTCAAAGAAGCCTTGGAAGGTAGCCAAAAAAACAGAGGGCCTTCTCAGTGAAAGCCCCACAAAATGAAAGGGTCTCCCTACTTTGGCTCACGTGACCTTAATGACAGTTATTTTAACTGGATTTAATAGATCTGGAATTCTATTGAAATAATATTTAACTGTTTAAATTATTTTAAATGTATTGCAATTTTCTACTGTATTTTATTATTTTTAATTTGTTTCATAATTTTGTTAATTTTTGTGAACTGCCCAGGGAGCTTTGGTTGTTGGCTGAAAACAACAACAATACTGCATTTCAGTAAATTTAAACCAATGCTTTTTGTTTTCCTTCTTCCTTTGGGAAAAGAGTTGGTTGCAAATAAAGTGTATATACTTTATATACATTTATCTCCCTGCTTTCCCAAAATTAAGATTCTTCCAAACAGGATCCTCTGACCTGTTCATTTTGGGACAAAGCCTGAAAAACAAGTAGAAACAAAGCCTCCAACCTGAAATCAACCACTTCAGTCAGAGTATTTGGCTAGCAGCTTCACAGCACTCCCTGTCTCTGGAAGTTTTCCTGTTTTCTTGCTGCAGCTCTGTAGCCGTGGTGCACTCCAGCTGCCCATGTGCCACTGCCAGTGCCGACACCAGGCGCATCAGCAGTACTTGATCTGAGTATCTGTCTCATGTTCAACATGTGCCTGCATCTGCTGAGCCACAGCCAGGCACAGCTGGTGAGCGGCGCAAGGCTTAATTGTTAGATGTTCCGGAGAGATCCTGTCCTCGTTTTGGGAACACTGGCTGTCTTTTCCCTGTCCTGGTTCCCACATGATTCTCTGTGTGCTCGTGGCAATGATTGCTTATGGCAATGCTTTCGAGACCCATGGCCGCTTTCTGCCTTGACTGCGCCTTAATATAGCCCTCCTTCTACGCAGCACTTCCAGCTGCTGTGCACTTTTCAGTGACACATGGACTCCCACTAGAGCGGAGGTTGGCATGGCAACAGGATGCAGCATCACTGACTGATGCTAGTAGAAGCACGAGGAACACTGGTGCTAGCCTGCTCATTACAAAAGAAAGCTACAAAATTGTAGATTTTCTCTTTTTTTATACCCTGGGTCAGGCACGATATTAGCTGCTGCAAGAATGAGTCCAAATCATGTCTTCTAAGAGAGCGTGGTAGTTAGTTTACTTGGCATAGGATCTAGTTTCAGGAATGTATTTTGGACAGTGATCATGGAGCTTTATTTCTGCATTCTCTTGTGTGAAGATTAGCTTTCTTACTCTTTTCCAAATTCTGTGCCCTCCAAATTTTGCAATTGCTGAGAAGAAGAAAGCAGGGATTGCATATGAACAATGGTCAGCTGCTTATCTACTAATGTTAATATTTTCCTCCACTGCAGCTAATGTCATGATAGCAGCAATAGAATGATGGGAATAAATGATGAAAGAGTTTTTTTGAAGGATTCTGAGTACTGGATAAAAAAGTCTTTCTATCTAATACACCCTGTCTGGGTTTTTTTCCAGTCAGTGATAATCCTATAGTGTAAAGCCCATATCCAGTTATTTGGGAGTAGGCTGCACTGAATTCAATGAAATTTACTTCTGAAATATGTATAGGATTGCACTGTATGACAACTTTTAAAAAGTGTCTTTATTCTTCTTCTTCACATTGTATCAAGAAACAAAATCAGTGATATATGTTACTCTTTCTGGTTAATGAACTGGTGCTATCTTGTGTTGGCTTTACTCATTTTCACAGGAGAAACGAATAGTGAATTATGAAAATTGTAGCTGGAGTAGACACAGCAGATACCACCTGAGAGAAGCAGTGGTGAGACAGCTCCTGAAGAAACCCTTCCTGGACCCAGAAGAACTTGACCATTTTAGGTTGGTGGCTGACATTCCCTTCTTGGGCAATGTTCTTGAGAAGGTGGTGGCCAACCAGCTCCAGGCACTCTTGGATGAGACTGGTTATCTGGATCCCCTTCAGTCAGAGTTCAGGCTGGTTTTGACACAGAAACAGCTTTTATTGCCCTGTATGATGACCTATACTGGGAAAGGGACAGGGGGAGTGGGACCCTGATAGTTCTCCTGGACCTCTCAGCAGCTTTTCATACCATCAACCATGGTATCCTTCTGGAGTCACTACCTAAGTTGGGTGTGAGAGGCAATACATTGCAATGGTTCTGGCTTCTACTTGGATGGTAGGCTCCAGAAGGTATATTTGGGGATATTGCTCTGCCCCTTGGATTCTCTAGTATGGGGTTCCTCAGGGGTCAGCCTTGCTCCCATGTTATTTAGCATGCTCGACAATACTGAAATGCCATCAGCAGAGGGTTCTTTTAACCAGATGGAGGGCATTCAACTTGTTCTAGGTGGGGTTGCACTATCCTTGCAGGAGCAGGTTTTTAGCTCAGGGGTGCTCCTTGAGCTGCCTTTGTTATCTGAGGCCCAGGTAGCTCAGTGGCTTGGAGTGCCTTCTACCAGCTTTGGTTGGGAGCTCAGCTGTACCCCCACCTGGACAAAGAGAGCCTGCTATCAGTGGTCTATGCACTGGTGATCTCTAAACTAGATTACTGGAATGTGCTGTACATGGGGCTGCACCTGTAAACAGTTCAGAAGCTGCAACTTGTGCAAAATGCTGCAGCCAGATGAATAACAGGGATCAAATAGCCTGATTGCATACCTCCAGTTCTAGCTGGCTTGCACTAGCTGCCTATATGCTTCCAAGCCCAATTCAAGGTGTTGGTTTTAACCGACAAAGCCCTACACAGCTTGGGACCATGATGCCTGATAGAACTACTTGGACACTATGATCAGATTCTGAGGCTGACCTCCAACTGTTCCCTCTGAGCAAGGCTCAGATGGTGGCAACAAAGAGAAGGGCCTTTTTAGTAATGGTCCCCCAGTTCTGGAATGAGCTCCCCTCTGAAGTCCATCTGGTGCCAACTTTACTTTTTTTTTTGACACCAGGTAAACACTATCCTGTACTGCAGAGCATTGAATCAGTCTACTGGGACCTGCTATTTGTTAAAAGGGGTTTAACAAGCTTTCCTTCAAGTTCTCATAATTTTTAAAAATCTGTTTTAAATTTTGTATTGTAAACTTTTTATGATTTTTAATATGGTCCATTTTATATTGTTTTTAAAATATGCTGTTTGAACTGCACAGACAGCTTTGGCTGTTGAGTGGTATAGAAATGAATTAATTAATTAATTATTCAAGTAGATTGCAAGAGTCTCCTCCACTAGGAGACTACAAGCCACTATGGAGATCTCTTGTGGGATGATAAGTTGAGACAGATCTTATCAAGTAAATAAAATATGAAGCACTTGCAAGGTATGGAAAGGTGGACATGAACTTGTGTAACATATATGCTTTAAGCTACTGGACAGTCTGGCCAATACTTCCTTTAGCCTTGACTATCACACAAATATTGAAAACCCCTGATGGAGCTGGAATACAAGGAACTGGTGGTATTTATTTGTCCAGATGATATACTGAAAAAAGGACTATAAAAAAAAGCAGATGGAGCTCCTGATGGAGGAGAGATACCAAGTATTAAGAAGGCCCTTGAAAGCTTATTATTGTTCGTTATCTCACTCATATTATTAGCAAATGTCTAATGCAAAGGCAGCCAAGCTGGTGCTCTCCAAATGTTTTGGATTATAGTTGCATAATCCTTGTCCATTCACCATGCTGACTAAAGCTTATGGGAGTTGTTCAAAACATCTGCAGGCTGTCAAGGTTTCTAACCTGGTTTAAAAAATCTAGAAATATCAAGCAGCAAGGAGCATTGCTTATTTTTTTCTGCTGTATGAACTCCGTGGAATCTCTTGTTTCTCCTTGTCCGGGGATGGAAAGACCTAGGAAACACACCATAGCATGTACCATTCCTCAAAAGATATTTAGAGGAAGCACATAGAATGGTTTTTAAATCCATACTCTGCAGAGAAGTTGATTGATGCCATTTCCTACAGTGTTCAGATCGACTTTCTTCTGACATGACATTAATGAGAAGAAGTGAAGGGGGCAGTAGGCCCTGTCTTGCTTCTGCAGTATACTCATTTCAGTAGGAACAGAGCCCCTGTTGTCCTGCCCGTCTAATCCAGTTGTTAAGCAATATATGACACACTTTTCCTGCCTGCTTTAGCAGAGGCATTAGGTAAAATGTTTGTGTCACAAGCCAGAAAGCAAAAGCGTTTACATTCAGGAAATCCCCACCCTGCAAGAGTTGGAAAAGGTTGTGGTGGGGGAACAGGATGCAGAACCAGAGAACAAAGTCAGAGAAGAAAAACCTATCAAAGGGAGAGCCTGGGGGAGATACACCTGCTGTGTCAGATGGGCTTGTCAGACGAAACATTGCCCTCTTTGAGGTGGTAGGACGAACAGAAGTGTGAGAGAGTGCTTGAAGCAGCATGCAGTAAAATACAGGCACAGGCCTCAACAGTTGGCTTCTTGGTCACATTTCAGTGTCCATGGTCAAAAACAGCCAGAAACTTGATATAGAAGACAGGCCTGGAACAGACACCCCCCCCCCCCACACACACACACACTACCAGTTGTATCTTGGATTCCTAACCCAGGAGCACTGGAAATTTTTCTTCAGAAGGTAAATTAATCCCCAGCCACTTAGTTCAGAGATGACGGGTGCAATTCCTAAAAATAATTAACATGCAAAAATAAAATTGCAGCTTACGTAGTGATTTTCTTTGCTGGAGAACTCCCTTACAAAAATAAGCATGCCGCTGCTGCTGAGGCTGTGGCACCTGGTATGGTGAAGAGCAGCCCATTGTAAACCTGCGTTGGACAAAGGCTTGCCACATTTGGTTCCAGCCGGGGGGTTTCTGCCTCCAAGGGTAATACCAAAGGGAGAACAGACTCAGGCACACCTTGCTACTGTTGCAGGGATGAAAAAAGACAGGCCAGCCAAGAAGTATTGATCTCTGCTGTCAGCTGCAAAAGACACAGGAGACTTCCTGAATCAGTAGGTAACCCTACTGTAATCTTCAAAATTCAATATTAGTAGCTATTATGTAGGTAACATACGGACCTTTCTGAAGCCACATTGCACAATCAAGTCTGGGGAATACATTTATGCACACAAGAAACCACTTGACTTTGATGACCGCATTTTCAAAATCATGTCTTAAATATATGCTGAAGATACAGATACAAAAATCAAGAGAAAACCCCCTCTCTTACACTCACTAGACCTCATTCCCAGCCTTGGCTCCAGCCAGGAAAAGAGCCAAACTGAGATCAAGTTCACAAACCCTTGGCAACACTAGTGGCTTCTTTGTGCACAAAGTACACAAAGTATGTGATTCGTTGTGCAAAATATGCAATTCTTTGCAGAAAATATGCAAAGCCCACATATTCATGTGCAGAAGCAGAACTCTGCCAGGTGGACTTAGGGCAGAGGGAAAATGGGCCAGAGTCCAGGGAACTTTGCTGAAGAAATCTGATGGATTCCCATCCCCAGACTGGATTCCTCATTCACCCCTAGCTGAAGATAGCATGTTTCTAGTGTGGACCTGTGGAAAAGGAGTTCCTTCCCACTAAAGTTCTGATATTTCAAGAAGTGGGAAATGAAAGTCTTTTCCCGACACAAGAATGATGCACACACATCATGGCAAAAGAGTAGAAGATTAATTTATAGTCCTCCTTCTCTCAGTGTGCCAGCCTGTTTGATCTTATTTTCTAATTCTTTTAAATTTATTTTCACTAGAAACAATAAAAAAGGAAAGGGTGTACAGGAAAAGAAGGTGCCGAGCTTCAATCCACACGTATAGTATATGACATCAACATTTAAACATATTCATAAAAAAGCTAAAATCTCATCAGTTTATAATCCCTTCAAAACAATTCAATGTTCAGTCCAACAAAACTTGTCCAGTCTATTGCTTTAATTGATTGTATTTTCAAGGTTATCGCTTTGTGCCCATGAAAACATGACATCTGCTTACAAAGAAAATGTGGGATTCTCAGAAATCTGCTGGTGTGTTGGGGACAAAAGCACTGGAAACCAAGTTCAGGTTTTTGTAGCACTGCAGGCATTAATGTCCTGCTCAAAGGGGAGTTCAGCGTGCTTTTCCATGAGTATCTATTTTGCAAGCAGCCTGATACCACCAAACTTTAAGAGGAACCAAGTAAATTAAGCACAGTAAAGAAACTATTTAAGATACATGAGTGGCTCAGAAAACTATGCTGCCATAGTAGCCAGGTAATTGATATTCCTTGAAAAATTGGTGATGGGGGATAAGATCAAACCTTTGTGCAAAATGGTCACAGTTTCTCTCTCTCTTTCTCATTACATACTGTAATGCATCCATAACTTGGCTTGAGCATGAAATGCGATGGGTGAGTAGGTGAATGGGTGTGAG
Source organism: Varanus komodoensis (assembly GCF_004798865.1). Classification (NCBI taxonomy): domain Eukaryota; kingdom Metazoa; phylum Chordata; class Lepidosauria; order Squamata; family Varanidae; genus Varanus; species Varanus komodoensis. Next base: position 39,007,408 of record NW_025336087.1, on the reverse strand, counting down.
TGAGCACATCCCAGTAGGTTTTTGAAAGTGGCCTTTAGATACAGTACTGCATGTGCCATTGGAAAACATGCCGGGTGTTTAGAAACTGAATACCAGATACGGAGTGTTATGTTAACCCTCCCCTTCCCAACTTTGATCCTAATGAAACAGCCCCAGTGCAGCTATTGGTTTACAAGGACAGCTCCCATGAATGGCAACAGCAATTCCCCTATAAGGATAATGAATGAAGAAGGTGGCAAGGGAAGGTTGTTTGGAAGAACAGCTGAGGAAGGACGGGTTAACCCTTCTCCCTTGTATCAGGGGCAGGCCATGTGGTGCCCCTGAGCACCAGCATGTCCATAAGGCCTCGCTTGGTACTCATTGTGGAGCATTCAGCTTCCTTTTCCCTTTCTGGCATTTCATACTAACGCATTTCCTTACCAGCGCCTGGGATTACTTCAAAGCAAACTGTTCACATATATGGGTGGACTGGATTGTGGGAAATGAGTTGACTTGCAAATGTGGGTGGGGTGACAGTGAGTTTGCGCTCTGTAAAAATGGTTTCTCTTGGCAATGCAAGCTATGGGTTCAAAGGCATTGTTTCGTGCCTTGCACGCAGTCTTCCTAGAAGTCTGCTTTTCCTCCGTGGCTGGCTATGTCTCCAGGCTATGTCTGCAGGTGGGCATTTGCAGTGGTGTCCAGGGCAGCTTCTCAAGTGCCAAGCGTGCCTGTGGGTTAGAAGTGATGGCCACAATACCGCCACATTATATTGCCTTCTGCACCTATGAAATTGTAAATACTCTGATCTGTTTTCTAATTATGCTTTTTTGCAACATGCCCAATTTGGCCCTAAGGTTTTATTGGTTTTGGGGGGATTCGCTGAATAGTTTGTTTTTAAAAAAACAGATATTACAAGAAGTATTTGTTTCTTTAAAAAAATGGTACTGAGAAATTTATTTTTTATTTATTTATTTATTAAAACATTTCTATGCCGCCCCTTGCCAAGGCCTCGGGGCGGCTTACAGCATTGAATACAAAATACATTAAAACAATGACAATTAAAATATATACAGTAAAATAAAATAAGCCGCCCTGGCCGAATAAAATTCAATAATATTAACATTTAAAATGCTGCATAATGTAGCAGCTGAAACTCTTTCTAGCACAGAGATGATTGTGAAAAAATCAGTCTGCTAAATTACTGGGTTTCAAACTTTTGTATGTAGAATTCAGTTAAAAAAATTTTTTGAAGCACCCAATAGAAACATGTACAGTGTGAAAGCAGAAGGGTTTCACTGCAGGGCAACCTGTGGTTCTCCAACCAGGTTATGACTCCCATCATTCCCAGACTTCACCCATGAAGACAGGGAATATGTGAGTTGAAGTACAATGACATGCAGAGTACTAGAAGTTCCCTAGCGCTGGTCTGCTGGCACCATGATGAATATGGCCATCAAATAAATCCCAAGCTTTTGCAAGCTGTTTGTGTTCTCTCTCTGTTCAGAACACTGTTTGATGCTTGGTCTCATGACACTGATCCAGTTCTTGTTGCATCATATTTGACATCACATGGCTACCTAGAAGCACCTGACACCTAGTTAAATCAGCAGGGGAAACTGGCAAAGTCATAGTGACAAGCGAATGCATTTCTTTCTGAGCTCATGACATACTAATTTTTGTATCGTCTATAATTTGAACACATGATTCAATGAATGGCAGTCATAAATCTTACAGAGACTAATATTTCACTTTAGCAACGATGCATATGTTTATTTTAAGGAGCAATGTGGCTACAAATGTATTTTATTTCACCATATGTAAAGTTTTTTTTTTAATCACGAGTGCAGATATATGTCACCTGAGCTAATCCCATGAGTAGAGCAAACAATTTTTGGTCACTTACCAGAACTCTGAGACTCATGTAATCTACAGGTAAGACTTAGAAGAAATTCTGATGAAATGCTATTGTAAAAGTGTTACCAACTTCACAGGACTTAACAATGGCTGAAATGCAGCGTTTTCAGCACTGTCTTGCAGTGTATAGACCTCGCAATGTGTAATGATTTATAGCAAAGGGAGCCGCAGTCTGGTCAGGTCAGACTGGTTTCCTTGGGTTCAGTTTGGTTTTGCTGACTCATCTTTGCTGGCTGCACCTGCAGCACTGCCCGACTCCAGCCCTGATTAGCCGCATTGTGGACAGGAAGTACTAATTCCTCTGCTGATTTTCTAATTAAATTTGCAGCTGCTTGGCAGAGAATTAATTAGCACACCAAGAGATTTCCTTTGGGACTCTATTGAGCATTGACCTTCTCCAAGAACTCAGCTGAACCCAGCACCATTCAGGAAATGTTGCAAGTTGGGAGAAATCATAGTTATCACTGATCACGGGGTCTAACGAGTTCAGGGCAAAAGTCAGGAGAAATGTACTTCCATATGGTTATTCAGTAATAGAAGCCTTTGGAAAGTCAGAGAAGTACAGCACACAAGGTGGCCAGGTGTCCTACACTGCAGGAAACAGTTCTCTGCTGGAAGGGTTTTCTAATTCAAGTCTGATCTAAGGATGAAAAAGTACTAGGGGAAGGACAAGGAAGGCCTTTGAAGGTGCCCATCAGCAATTAGCATCTGGACAGCAGATGAGCAAACTCACATGTCACCTGGTGTTACTATGGTAAGATGTACTACCCTCTGATAGGGGTAGTACATCTCCCTTCAAAGGGAGAACAACCTTTTTCTAGTTGTTGGTTGTTTAAAATGGTTTTACGTGTGTGTCTCACTCTGCACCATGCACTTAAATGTTTTTTATTCTGCATCTTTAATGTTTTATTGTCCCAAGAGCTTCAATATTGGGTAGGATAGAAGTGAAATAACTGTTCTGTGCAGTAAGAGGCATGACCATCCTAGACTAGGCTGGAACGTTTCTGGAGAAGAAAAATGGTAAAGAGCATATTTTTCTTTCTTTCCAACAGTCTCCAGACCACAGAGCCTCCCTGTATACTCATAACATGCTCAGATTCAGGACTTTCTGCCAGCCCCAAGCTGAGTTGCCTCTGGTGGGAACTATGTATGCCAGGACCGACTTGCTCCCACTTAGACCAGAGCTGAATGGTGCCATGCGACTTTGAAAATGAAAACATAAGTCGATAATAAAACAACTGAATGAAAGGCGTCTGTTGCACTTTTGTTTGTGTGTCATAAGAAACATAACTTACACAGGGATCTGCATTATATTTAAATCACCAGTATATGAGATTATTATATGGCATGGGATGCATGTGGGCCATGAATTCCAGGCAAACCAAGAGTATACACTTGGCGCAAACTTAAAAAAAAAACCAGGCATAACAAATCTGGTGATCTAAACAAGCCAGCCTGCCACATCTCCAGTTCCTTCTAAACAGGTGACGTTGTAGCAATACTGATTTAGGGAGACATGATCTGAATAACAACAGCCAATAAGAAGCAGGAGGAAATTCAACAGGAAACAAAAAATGTGCCCAGTCATTACATGTGACTTGTCATTTTAAACTGAGGCTAGTACAGTCTTTCAGTCACAGAGGTCACCTCCCTCTATTGATAAAAATACAGCATTTCGTAGAAAGATTTGTAGGCTAAAGGTCAAGATGCAAGCTAATTGGCACCAGTACAAATCTGTATGTACTGTAATGGCAGGAGCCAGTATATCTATATTTGCTTTTCCTCTGATGTGGTTAAGGCTCTGCTGCCATGTTTTCTGGCTAACAGCCTCTTTAAAGCATTAGTCAATTGCAAACAGGCCTGGCACTGCAAATTGTGTTTTCAACTGGAAGCCCAATTAGATTTGGCTTGCTTTAGACTTTGCTGAATAGACATCAAACACAGCTACAAGCAGCTTCTTCAATGGCCTTTGGAAAGAACGGAGCACATTGAACTCTCTTGCCTTTGAGCACATCATAAAATAAAAGTTGTGGTAACCGAAATTATAAATTACAAATGCTGTGGTGAGACTTCAAGGCAGAAAACAGTAGGGTAATTTCCCTGTGTACTAAAGGTGATCTGCCTTTTCTAAAAATGAGAAAAAATATTGGCTTTCTTCAGTATTTAAGAGGGTTTTCCTCCAACTTCTAAAAGCTCATTGATGGTTTATGACTTCTATCTTGCAGCAGTTATACTAAAAACAAATAACCCTCTGAAATAACTTCAGAATAATCCATACAGTATGGAAGGAAGGAAGGAAGGAAGGAAGGAGGGAAGGAAGGAGGAAAGACAGACAGACAGTCTACATAGTTCTAGCTATTTAATGTTACTAAGGGTGAAATGTTAACATATTTAGACAGAAATAAGTCCCACAACTCCTAGCATTCTCCAGAACAGATTTTAAGGCCAAGTGGGGTTGTGACAGTCAGGAGAAGATGAGGAAATACTATTCTAAAACTGGTACCTAGCACATCTTCAGTCTTCTGCTACCACTTTGGGAGATTGAAACACCTTTAGGACCAGCTCCGCATGGCCATGTTTGGACTTGGTTCCTACCTGCTCAATCTGTGTATTTGTGAAGAAATATGCATAGCAAAACCCCAGTCAAATTATGTCAGGAGTCAGAGAAGGGAACAGATAGTGACATTGCAACAGTGGCTGAATATAGGTTGAAACTGGATACATAAAGCACCATTCTGCAAAGACATCCCTCTGCTGGCTTGGAATGCTTGGAGTTGTAGGGTTTTAAAATTTTTGGTCTGAATATGCGTCGCATTGTGCATCAAACTGTTTATGGACCTATCACTGCAAACAGAACATGTGCCATGGATAGTCTTGCAGCTCTAGACAAGTCCAATATTCTTCTCACCACAGGAAGGATTAACCCTGTAATTGTGCCCTAGGCCATCCTCCCACTGGAGTGTGAAACAGTACTTTTGAAAGAAAGCAAAGCATAATCAAGAAGACATGAATAGAGGTTGGTAAGAGCCTTAGCCAGAGCCTGAAATGTATGTTTCATTCAAGGTAGAGGAGAAAACTGTGCGGAGAACCAAAGGGACTGGGGTATTAGAAAACACTTAGCAGTGGAATTTCTTGATGACCGCATTGGAACTGTCTGGGTCAAAATACATGTGCAGGTTTGGACTATGGAACCTGTTGCATTTGATTAAGGCAGCCCCCTCTTCTTTTGCTGCTCTTAGTACAAAGTGTATCCTCCAGAGAAGGCCTCCATGTACAGCCACCCTGAAAGTATTGTTCAAAGTCTTAGGCAAGAACATTGAAGCAGGTGGATTAATGCAATCTAATTCAGTACAACAGACTTGGTGTTCCAGGGCTTGTGTCCTCTGGCTATTTACTCAAGGGCTGTATTCTGCTCCCAATAATTGAACTATTTTAAAACAAAACCCATGATTTAAAGTGCTAACATCATCTTTTGGGAGTAGAGCTATTTCATCACTATTTGAAGGAGAAGCATTGAAAATGGCTCATATTTCAAATATAGACTATGGTGCCAATAAAACTCTGTGCTCAGAATGATATCAAACAAAGAGGGTTTTCCTTGGCGTGTGTCTTGGAAACCTGAGCCATTCTCTGAGGCATCTGATATCCCATTTGGCCTTACATCCTTTATAGTGTTTTATGACATCTTTCAAGCCTGTACCTTCATATACTCATAAGTGTGGGATTTTAAGGCCTTTGAAAGAGATTAAACTACTTTCCAACCAGCTGCTGTAAATTGATGTCTGGCATATGGACTATGGATAGAGTTGCCAATTTGCAAGTGACTTGGAAAGTCAGCAAATGTCCTCCAGCCATAATGACACAAGGAGAGATATGCAGGATAAAAAAGAGAGATCTAGTCCAAATTTCTTCTCGTTGGGAATTACCCAGTACTTTAGCTGGCTATGAGATTTTTTGGAACCCTGTGGGAACACCTGCTTAATTCTTCCAATGCTACAATTATTCACACCAGAATTCTTCATCTATGGATAATTAAGAGCAGGAGTGGGCAATTGTGGCGATCCAGATCCCTGGGTCTAGAACTTCCATAATCACTTACCCTTGGCTGTGCTGTTCAAGGTTGATGGGAATTGTAGGCCAAAACATCTGTGAGGCTACGAAGTGCTCACTCCTGATTTAGAGTATGAGCAATTTGCCTTGTTCAGAGAGTTTCTAGAGATGGGAATGTGTAATGTAGCATCATGAGTTGGGGTCACCCGGTAGGGAGTCTGGAAGTAGGTATGATGAGAAGAAGGGATACAAACAAAAACTGTAGGAAGTGGTAGTGGTTGGGGAAATCTATGAAGCAAACTTCATGAGGGCTGTAGCCACTGAGTGGGCCACCGCAGGTAACAATGGCAAGGTGTAAAATGCCAGCAAATCTTGCAGAGTTTATTTTCATTTTATCTGGTGATGCTATTTAGATACCCTCTTTCCATACAAGTCACCAAGCTGATACACAAGAATTTAAATATGCAGAATAAAACATTTAACAATGATAAACCCATAAACATTAAAACTACTGCTGACAATTTGAAAGGCCAGATGAAAGAGTTTTAGAAAACAGTATCTTGCCCACACTTATTGCTTAGTGAAGAGGATGAACCAAATGTTATGGAATTTTTTTGAAAAAGAACCCACACCTTCTTTAATAACACAGAACAGACTTTTCTAAAGCATGAACAATAATGATGTACCAGAGCAGAAGCCAAGGAATCTCTGCATAATGAAAGGCAAGCTGGGATAAAAAGAAAGCAGAGGCAGCAATGGCAGGGTTGGTAACTGGATTGGTCAGGCACTAAAGGGCTTCTAGATTGTCCATGGCACATACTACACTTGCATTGATAGGTTTATAAATAGTTCAGTGCACAATCCAGTGAACGTTTAAATAGAACAAGGTCTTACAACACCCACCAGAGCTGGCTGGGGAATGTTGGGAGTTGTGGAACGTTTTTGTAGCATGGTGTCCTTATATGCCAAAATGTATAAGCCATAAAAGCTTACATCAGTTCAGTGTATGATCAGTTTCCCTGATCCTTGCCTACAGTTCTGGAAGCATTTTAGCTGTTTCACAGCCTCATTATGTGACTGATTTTTTTCATTTGCCTTCGCAAATGCTGGAAATCAGAAGCTGCTTCTAAAGCAATATGTTGTATTGTACGAGTGTGTATAAAAATATGCATAACGTAGGATGAATAAGTGGCATTTGCTTTGTACAGAATGGAAGGGGGAGGGAGAGGGAGGATGCTGCAGTGACAGTATTTTTTAAAAATATACTTTGCCCATGGGATCCAGAATAAATATAGAAGGTATTTTAATTTTTCTGATGCTCTCTCAGCTAAAATAAAGCAAACTGTTCAGCATTAGGATTTTGCTTCTGTGTGGTGGGTATATAGAATCATTCTATTAATAAATGGTAATTTTTTAAAATGACACAATAGGATTGGTTTTGGCTCTTTCCTGTTCCAAATCAGAACAAGAACTTAAACAAAGACGTGATGTCAGACAGGCATTTAATCATTATTTGAAGTTCCTCTAGCAATGTCCTTTGTTTTAAAATTCCAGCTGATCTCACCTTATAGGATGGCTTGTTTTTATAGCAGCACATCTGACCCTGTTCTGTCTTTAGATTTCCTTTCAGCAGGATTTATTTTGAAGTGTAAAGAGTTCAGACACTCCTAATTGCCCCTACAAGCACATGTGTTCATTCTTCAAGTTGAGGTAGATGTCTGAAGTGGTGTGAGAAAAAGGAAGTTGAATTTCATTACTGCTTTGAATTAACTGGCCAGATTCTTGGCTTCTAGTTTCTTCCGTTGCGAGGATCAGGCTCATGTTTTAAGTTCTTCCATATAAAACATTCTCACTGAGTGAACTTGAGCTGGTTTGTGTTCTTCTTTTGTCACTCTATGCTATCTAGATATGTCTAGAGATGAGCAATATCCTTCCTGTTTTATAGATGGCGATTCAACAGATGAAGCAGCATTCCATACGCAGATATGTACACAGACAGTATACATATGACAGTAACCCAGTTAATTCAGAGTCCAGTTCTGACTAGGTTCAGACAACACATTAGCCAATAATCAGGGGTTGCGTTTGGGTTGTGGTTGAAGTATGGGTTAGTGGCTGGCTGCTGGTAGTATTGCCTGCCTCTTCAGTGGCATGGATAGATGGAAGACTCTGTCTCTTTAGTACTTTAATTCCGCCTCTGCTCCTTTTTTCTCCTTGTCTATTTTGTCAACATCTCTCGCATGGGCATACAACACTTCAAGTGCCAGGAAGGAAGGAAGGAAGGAAGGAAGGAAGGAAGGAAGACGATCTCCTTTCCTGCCATGACCACAGTAGCAGCAAGGAATGGATCATAGTGGGTTTTTTTTTCCAACTGAAAATTACAACTGGAGCAGAAGAACTGAGTTGGGGAGAATGGCTCAGCTACGAATACTGGCATACTTTACAAAGATGCCAAATTCATAGCAAGGTGTCCTCTGAAGATTGGAATTTGCTGATGGGTCTTTACAGACAATTATAATCTTTTAAGGTTGCCAGGTCCCAAACTGTTTAGAGCTTTATACGTCAATAATAATGCCCTGAATTTGGCTCAGGATAGCTCACTCCTAATCAATATGGCACCATCACCCTCAGATGAGCCATAATGGCAATTGAGTAAGGCCATCATGTAGTAGCATGTGACTAGATCTTTCAGAAAAGGTTACAAAATGTGGAGTTTTAGGTTAGAAACAGTGGCTAAAGCAGAACTTGATAGATGTATAATCTTATGGTAAATGTAGAGAATGCAGATTAAAAATTTGGGATCATCTCTTAGGCTGAGAGGAGAGAAGGTGATTCACCGAGCCCAGTACTGTCAACACTGCTGGTGGCAGCAGCCTCCAGGGTTTCAGGCAGGGTCCACTCTGAAGCCCTCCTTTGAGAAGATGGGGATTGAACCGGGGACCTTCTGCCTGCAAAGCAGGCACTCCACCGCTGACCTATGGCCTGGTGGGATGGCTACAGATTGAGACAGATAAAAGAAAATAGTTCTCCAGATAACAGGAGGTTCTGCTATGGAATTTGCTACCACAGAATGTGATAATGACTATCACCAACTGGAAAAGCTTTCAAAAGGGATTGGACCAATTTGTGGAGGATAAGGCTGCCAATGACTAGATGCCATGTCTGAAATTAGTGGCAGTATGCCTCTGAATTACTCATTAGGAATAAACAGTGGGAGGGAGTGTTGTCCTCATCTCTTGTTTGTGGGTTTCCCGTATGCAACAGGTTGGCTATTGTGGGAAATACATGCTGGACTCCATGGGGTTTTGGTCTGATCCAGCAGGGCTCTTAAATTCTTATGGGCTTACATAAATTGGTGAAGTATCAACATTGTGAAGACTTGGTTGGAAAGAACTAAGAACCTGTTACAATACAATCTTGTGAATTGTACATAGAATCCCAGTGTCCAAAAGTGGTTAGCATGGAACTCAGGAGTCCTGGATTCTAGTTTTCACTTGGCCATGAAATCACTTGGTGATTTTAACCTGCTGACTCTTAGCTTAACCTACCTCACAGGTTAGGCTAGCCTCACAGGTAAGGATAGAATGGGAAATGTATGCCATCCTGTCTCTTTGGAGGAAATGCTGGATATGGAACAAACAAAACAGTCAACAGTAATATAAGGAGACTGAAATCACTAGATGAGGTGATTTCAGTAGAATGAGGTTTCAGGACAATCCTGAAATGATAAAACTCATCAAGCAGGGTGAAGTGCTAGAGCAGAGCCTCTTCCAGAGGCAGGAAGCGGAGAACACAGAGGCATGCCAGATGCAAATCTAGAGGAAGCTGAGATGGGACCACTGTCCTGTGTCTATCTACAGAGCAAAGTTTCTGCAGGGACACCTGCCTGGAGAATCCCTGCTCCATCAGGTTCTCCTTGTCATGCCTGAGCCTCTGCTGTGTAGTCTGTGGGAACAGCTGGGAAAGTCTTGGAGGAGGGCCACCAAAGGCCAAGATCCTGTCCCCTGAGCCTTAGATTTGTGTTCACCTCTCGAAAGGGCATGTGACAGAAAGGAACTGTTGCATATCATCACTGTACAGTTGACACCTTCCCCAGATCTCCTGATGACCTTCAGGGAGAAGCCCTATCTCTGCAATGCCTGGCTCTGTTTAGCTTCTACAGAGCAGGGGTGCTCTAGTGGATCACCATGACATAGGGGATCTCTTGGGACACTTCCTCAACCATGCTTGGCATTTGAGATTGAACTCCAGAGAGTTCAGAACAGGTGTCTGTCCAGTTTCTTGGAGTGAAGCAGAGGGCTGGCGACTGCTTTGAACAGCCCTCCCAGCTGTTCTTCTGCTGCAGCATTTGCCACACTGGGTCACCAAGGCTCTCAAGAGCACCCATTAGTACTGCCATCTGCTACTGCTAGCATTGGAAGCCTTCAAGGGACCGTGGCTGGGGAATGAACAATTCGCTGTTCTCCCCAGGCGATGGTCTCAGGTGAGGGTTTCCACCCCCCTCATGGGAGTGCTGACCCTAATGGCAACATTTCTGCAAGTAGGAGCAGGACTATGCTCTCAACTCACAGAGTCCATCCAGCAGGATACTATCGAAACTCACAGAGAGGTTGAAAAGAAACAGCAGAGACACACTGCTTCTTTCTTGCTCCTTGCAAAGGCCATCAACCATCACGTGACAAAGGCCATTTTGATGCCAAGCTGAGTCTGAAGCAGGACCAAAATGGGTCAACACCACTCCCATAAGGCTGAGTCCTCCAGTAATTGCACACACTGCCTGTTCGAACATGCAATCTCTCTCTCTTTCTCTGAGATAAACAGATAGGTGGGAAGACAAGCAGGCAGGCAGGCAGGCAGGCAGGCCGGCCGGCCTTGTAGTTCTGTCGTTGTGATGGACAGTATAGCATGAGCAGAAACTCAAACCAACTTGCCTGGCAAGCAATGCAATGTTGGTGGAAACCATTCCCCTTATCCCCTGGTGGAAGTTGGGCATATCAACAAGCCAGAGATGCTAGGGAAGTTGTTTGTCTCTGTTTTTCTAAGGCATCACAAGTAGGAACATCAGATACTGAATTAGGTCAGAGGAATATCTCTTTGATGGGCTGGTCACTAGAGTCATGTTAGTTTCATTTAGAGTTCAGAATGAGCATGTGTTCTTTCCATTGGTCACATATTACCTCAAGTGTTAAAAGATTTTAAGGACTGGCAATCTGGTGCGGGGTCAACAACAAAGTTCTTTTGTTGGGAAAAGTCTGGAAGTAGAACAAGTTCCTGAATAAGAACACACAATATTTAATGACCCTCAGATGACCATCATTCCTAGAATCAGGCTTTATGCTTTCTGAGACTTTTCACCAAGTATCCCTGTTGCTGAAGCTTTCTGGCAACTTTATTATTTTTAGTTTTGCAACTACACAAAACCAAACAGTATTCTTTCTAGGTTTGAGCATATGACCATAAAGGACTCAGCAGGATCTCAGTATTTGCTATGCTGTTGTAATTAAATGGGTAAGCACTCTGGAAACTGAAAATCAGGGGAAAATATAATAAACAAACAAAGCTATATTGGCTTGGAATGAGTTTAACATATTTTGGTGGAAGAAAGAGCAAGCTTTTGTTTCAGGACTTAACCTGTACTATGGGGATAGGTGGGGAATCCCTGTGAGTGTAAAATATAATCTTGATGAGAACAAGCAAACATGTAATGTTCAAGCTTATTGAAGTTCACCAAATTATTCTTCATAGCTAATTTTGCTTTGTATGTATTGCCAAGAATGTCTTTCGTTTGTCTGGAAAAAGCTTCCTTTTTAGTTTGCTCAGTGGAAAAAAATGGCTTTTTTAAAATATGTACATTTTTCCAATTTATTTATTTATTTAGGGGACTTCTATGCCGCCTCATTCACCAAAGCCTCGGGGCAGCTCACAAACCATAAATAAATAGAATTCAGTAAAACAATATAAATTAACAATATAAATTAAGTCGCCCTGGCCAAAGAATAAAATGAATAAATAATATTAACAATTAAAATAACATTTGAAAAAAAAGGTCTTCGCCTGGTGCCGAAAAACAAATAACGACGGCACCAGGCAGACCTCTCTGGGGAGCACATTCCATAGATTGGGTGCCACTGCAGAGAAAGCCCTCCTCGAGTACTTACCCTCCCAATTTCCTTCACAGAGGGTTCCCGGAGAAGGGCCTCTCCCACTGATCTCAATGCAATTTAAACTTTTGCATTTTAAAAAATGCATTTTCCAACCAGAAATGCACATTTCCCCCTAGGCTAAAACAGGAACATGCAGATTTGGAAGAATCTGTACAACCATACATTTTCAGGAGTGTTAATTTGAACCCATATACTTTTGAATGCCAATACAAGTTTGGAATTTTGCCACGATTTCCCAAGAACAGCATTCCTGTGCATTTCAGGGCTTTGAATGAAATACCCTTGCATGATTTGTGAACAAGAATGAAGATTTCCTAGATCCCCAATCCTGAGGCAAAACAAGATTTGATGACAGCAAACATTTCAGTCTGTCTGTCTCCCTAAGCACTTTGGCCTTTAAACTGTTTTTGAAAGTAATGCACATTTGCTGCAGTAAAAGTTGTTTCTCAAGTGTACTTGTTGCTGAACTGCCCTCCCCCTCAGCACCACCCAGCACAGCCAGTCCAACAATATCCCAAGAGCATCCTTTTGGCCATCCTTGCCTAAAGGATCAAGTGAATGGATTGGGACCACTCTTGCATCTAACCTCATCACAGTAGGCACAGAATGCCATGGAGCAGTTTCCACCTGCAGGCCAACTATGCCCTGCTTGGATAGAGACAGCCTGGCTTCAGGGGCTCATCTCCTAATAGCATCTTGGTTAGATTACTGGAGCGCAATAGATATGGGGCTGACCTAGTGGATGATCCATTACACTTGTTCTAAATGGATGGTCCCTTAGCATGATCTTGCACAGAGATCAGCCTCACAGGACAACCACTGAGGCCCTGGAAGGGTCCACCACCAGTCAAGGTACAGCAGTGGTCACTGTTGCCCCCTCTTCTCCCTCCTCCGTTTTTGGCCACTGATAAAGCCAGCCTTAGCACAAGGGACACATTTGGCACGGTTCATTATTAAGGCTGTAGTCCTTTATACCCTTGCCTGAGAAAGCAAGGCTGGCTGAATGCAGTGGGAGTCACTTCTGAGTAAACATTCCTAGGATTATGCTGTCCCAATTATTTTCCTGTGTCTGATGACTCATGTTTGTTTTGGAGACAGAGAAGAGATTTCTTGTCATAGTTTTGAGTGCCCAAGGATATGATGGCAGGCATTTCTATCATTTGCAAGATCCTCTCTGCTATTGACAACAATCTCAAGCTTTCTTAGATTACACTTGCAAGCAGCCTTAAATCGGAGCTTTGGATGTTTCAATTTCATGACAGGTGTGCTACCATAAACTGATAATTTATTATCCCTAGAGCATTTCAATGTGTGCAGTGAGTTTTTATCTTGTTTTTTATCCACCAGGGAACCAAGAAAATGTATGAGGTATTGGCAAAGCACATGCAAAAAGAAGAGGAAAGGGAAGGACATTAAATGAAAGAAATGCTTGCATTACTATGTTCATGAAATGCTGCCCTGTTCCTTTTTATGATAATCAAACCCCTGATTAATGAAACTTCTTTGGTCATATCAACATACATGATGTAATCTCTCTCTTAATTCTTCCTTTAATGAATATTGTGCTCATATTTCTTGTGGATCAAGGAAAGGACTGTGTTTCACAGATACGCCTTGAAAATCAACCATGGTCTCAGATCATGGTTATGTACAAAAGGCTTCTGTTAAGTACAACATTACCCAGTTTTCAGCTCTGATGGCTATTTGCAAAGGTAGGATATTATGCTAATGACCCCAAGGGACATCCAGTGCAGCTAGGTAATTTGATTGCCTGGATTTAATAATCCGATGGGCCCATCCTTTAGATTGCCCAGTGAATTACTTCAGTTGTGAAGCACAAAACTAACATTTCTCTTCTTTCACAGCTGCCAGTCCATGCATTACAATTAACATTGCTGATATGTCAGAACAACCACAATGCTGTTTGCCAGTGCTGATCTTTTTTGAAGAAATTAAAAAAAAACCCCACAATACCGCGGAGTATGTGTAGTTTTGCATTTTAAGCTTACTTACATCACAGCATCATCATGAATACAGGATTCATATCACACACCATTCTTTGGTTGGAGGTCCCCTGGATTAAAGATCCCTGGACTTGGCCCCAAGATCCAGCCATATTTGCACAGTGAGGACATGTTTTGTTTGTTTGGACATCAAAATGACAGCATTAAAAGAGAACCATATATTCTGGCAATGATTTAATAAATGTTGTTTTGCAGCTATGTGGGGCTGCAGATAGCTCAGGGTGAACCTTGCTGGATAAAGATCTCTGCCATACTAGAAACAGCAGTAAACAACCACATGTGGTTTCCACAGCACAGAGATTTTTTGCCCAGACTCACCTGCCAGAAAATCAGGTGATTTCCTAGACGACATAGTTTGTCTCTGATCCATCCTCCCACACACAACACGCATCTTAGTAGTCCCAGTGAATGAAATCTCCTTCTTATCACTATTGGTCCCTATGAACTTAAGTGGCCTTGTCCTGATTGGTCCGCTGAGGTTTTCAGGTGGGTTTTGCCTCTTTACCCTCCTGACTGCTCCTGCATCTCTGCAATGCTTTCTAGCCTTACCAGCCCCCTAAGGAACTTTTATTAAATCATGTGAACTCTTTTGCCCAAATTCTTCCCTGTGCATTTATCCCCTTTCTTCCTGTTTCTGACAGTAATCAGGGTACATCACTTGGCCAACAGAAATAAAGCAGGTGATGATATGTGAATTGTTAGGGAACTGAGGGCAGTAGAGAATAGATGGCTGAACTTCCACTTCTGTGGCTGCTCTTTCCACAGAACTCTATGATGCTTCCAAACCAACAATGGTGCAATGGAGATCCTGGGGCTGGATGACTGAAGTGTGGAAACTTTAGCAGAGACTGCTGATTCAGGGAACTCAAGTCACCACAGAGAAATACTGACTGGATCCAGACAAAAAGACAGACCAGCAAGGATAGGAAATCACCATGGCTTCTTGTGACATGAGAACCCAGCCAATGTCTCAGTGGTAGCTGGTTCCAAGTGAACCTTCATATAGGCAAACATATTCAGTATTGTATTCTGCATAAGGTTAGATCCACACCCTCTGGAGAAGCTGTTTGGTCTGTTAAAGAAGAATTCCTGATTCTGTAGTCTCAGATTTCAAGGCTGGGGATCCCAGTGAAAGTTTGGCTGGGTTCATCTTCCAGCTCAAAAGATTATGGCAAGGTTGTGTCTTCATGTTAAGAACACCCTGAATATATACCTCCCCAGCAATATCCTAACATGATCATACTTTTCTCTTGCACTCTGGGATGGATGATGCTGGAAATTCCATTTTGTTTAAACCCAATGGAATTCCATAGCATTTCTGATTTTGCAAGTGGTGCTTTTATTTGATCTTGAAAATGGTGCAAATTCCATTTTAAAAGATCTTTCAAAAAAATACTTATGGAACTCTGATATGAAAAAAAACCTTGCCTCATCCATGTTTCCTGTCAAATACAGGGAGCATTATTCAGGTATATTGAGAAAAAAGGCCACAAATAGGTTAATTGGGGGCTTGCTTTCCCTGACAGCTGTCAAAAGGTGAGCGATCAAGTGAAGGCAAAGCTGCAAAACTGCCAAACAAATGGTTCTTTGCCTAGAAAAGGAGATGGTCAGTGGATTGCTCCCTTCATAATGAGATTCTCTAGTTCTTATATGTGGCTCTGACAGTTCTCAGTGTCCTGTACCTTTTCCTGTGTGGGAAAGTACAAGTCATCCCATTTACAGAAGCTGTCAAAATTTAGACTTTCTTTTAAAAGGATGCTTTTGACAGGGGTGAAGCTGGGTTTTCTTGTCCCTGTGAAAAACGAAAATGAAATCTATTCCTTTCTTTTCTTAGATAAGTTAAATGAATGTTGACAGAGGTACATTTGGGTTTGTTATCTTATTTATCCTCATTATTTTGAAATCTTTCTCCAGCATAAAGAGTCTGGACTAGGGAAAAACTAATGTTCGACATCCTGATGGAATTGAATTGATGACATGTTGTTTTTGTCACTGTTCATGTGAAACAAAATGTAATAGCTTTTGCTCTTCTTTCTTCAGTCTCTTGACACATTTTACAACTGCTCCATGTTTGACTTGAAGCTTATGACTTTGCAAATACATATGTCTTTTTAAAATATTCTGTATTTATTTTGTGTTACTCATTAATGTTTTAATGCAACTACATAATGGAAGCTGACAGAGGTGATACAGAGTTGATTATTCCACTGAATGCTCTAGGGGTTTCCCCACCCAAAAAGTTATGAGATAAAAGCAATTCTGATATTTCTGAACACGAGTGATACTGGACATATTTAGCTGGGATAATAAATGCTCTCAAGCCTTTAAACTAGGAAAAACAAGTTCAGAGAAATTGCCATTTTGATATGGCAAAAAACCCCTTAGGGCCCAATCCTAGGCATGTTTAGACAAAAAAACAAGGCCTACAATTCCCAGCATGTTTCAGCCAGGTATTATGACATAGTTTCCTATCCCATTTTTTCTTAATGTTACAAAGTGGGTGACCATTTTTCCTGAAACCACAATAATATACCTATATGTACTTACTTGGGAATGTATCCCATTAAACAGTATGGAACTTCCTTCTGAGTAAACCTGCCTAGGTTTAGGCTGTTAGTTTGTAACCGTATACACAGTTATCTTTGAATAAGTGTCCTTTAACTCAGTGGGACTTACTTCTGAATTGATATGTATAGGATTGCACTCAGATTGCTTTGTGCTAACAACCCCTTGAGTTAGGCCATTGTTAGGGAAGAAAGCAGCAAGAGCAGCAGATAAAAGTGTGCCAGATATAAAAAATAAAAATAAAAATTAGAAGAAGTCAGGCTGATGGCTTATTGGAGGGGAAAGGGTAGCTTTAATGTAGTAATGAATTGCCTTTAAGAAGGGTTTTAGATGGCTCTTCCAGGCCAAGGAGCTCAATCCCCTGGGAAATGCTACAGCAAATCTTACTGTTTCCACTAACCACATCTCAGATAGTGGACAGAAAGAGGTCTTATGCAGAGGACCCAAATGGTTGGGCATAATCCTGCATTAGAAGAGAAATGTTTTAATGGCCTCAAGTCATTGGGGCCTTTCACAGGAATAATCAGAACTCGGCTCAGAGTCTGGAAATTGTCCAGAAGCGGGTGAAGCTGCAGAGGAGACATGGCATGCTCTGCAGGCTTCAAAAGGCATTGGTTCATCCAGGCCTCCCAGTGACCGGTGCTGTTGGTCCCCCTGGAGTCAGTTGGCACTATTCACTGAGTAGCAATAGTAGTAATGATTCACTGTTGCAATCACTCCTAATTTATGCTAGCTAGACCTGCATTAAAATAATATAGCCAGCATGATTTATCATTATGTCTACAGGGTCTCTGTGGCTTTTGTGATATATGCTTTAATATAAACAAAAATGGCAGAAGTCTAATCTCTTGGACACTGGAAAATACTTGTAGTGAGAGCTGTATTAGCAAGCATTCTCTCTCGCCCACACACTCTTCAGCAAGCTGAAAAGAGCTAGAAAAACTTTTAAAGAGACCCCAAGGAATTCCTGATAGATATATAATTGATTGTAAGGCTCACCCCACCGGCTATCTTCACAGCACTGGGAAAAGTTGCTGTGTGATAGCAAGCCCAGAGTTATACATATTTTTCCTGTTTCTATTCAATATTCTTTTGTCTACTTGGTGCTCCATCTATGAAGATATTTCCCTAAGCAACCTAGCAAATTAAAACCAACTCTAACTGACTATTGTAAGCATTGCCATACTAGGGAAAAGTGTTCTAAGTATGCAAAATCCAAACTATTTATATGCTTTTTGGCAAATACAGTGCTGAAACATTGAGGCTGGCTGGCTGGTTGGCAGGAGGCAGGCAATACATATTACAAAACCCTCTGTGAAACATTTCCTTTGTGCACAAGCTCCATTTCATGGATAGATTTACTAACTGGAATTTTGTATGGTGTCTACCACTTGTGCACAACCAGCAGTCCCAGGCACTCCATGTGCAACCCCCAAACCTGGCAGGAACCCACCCACTTTTGCCCAGCACCCAGCTGGGCTTTGTGGGTAGGGTGCTTTTCTTTGGCTTCTACAGGTGCTCTGTTCTTCTCCTAATAGCAACAGAGAAACAATCCATTTTGGAGAAGCTTACATTAAATCTCTCCATCCCATGCCTATTGAGGTATGCTTGTATAGAAAGATAGTGAGTGCGTGTGTATGTGCACCAATATGACATCTCAGGCCCTCCAGCTGACACCAGATGAGGTCTTTATGGACTAAAATGTGTCCCCACCTGGTGTATATAAGTATACTCTGATATTTATGTTCATGTATAGTATCCCATATCAGATACTGAAGATGAAACTCTGCTTTGGCCACCTAATGAGAAGGAAGGACTCCCTGGAGAAGAGCCCAGTGCTGGGAACAATTGACGGCAAAAGAAGAAGGGGACGGCAGAGGATGAGCTGGCTGGATGGAGTCACTGAAGCAGTCGGCGTGAGCTTAGGTGGACTTCGGGATGATGGAGGACAGGAGGGCCTGGAGGAATGTTGTCCAAGGGGTCACGAAGGGTCGGACATGACTTCGCAACTAACAACAACATAGTATCCCATATAGTATTCTGTCCTACTGCTACATGGCAGCAATCTTTCTTTTCAGAAGAATGGATGTCACTATGCTGGCAATCCTAACAGTGGGCTAATATGTTGTTGATCTAGGAGGAGATGAAGGAAAGAAGAGTCTCTTTTCTTCAGAACAGATGCCTTAACACCAGTAGAATTCCTTCCACACAGCCTTAGCTAGTTTGGCCATTCCTCTAAAAGTGACTCAGGATTCATATGGTTATCAGTCTGTGGAGAAATTGATTTGCAGCTGCTTGTATTGTGATTTTTGGCCTGAAATGACTTGCATGAAATGTCTTTACCACCTCAGTTTCACACGTGCTCAGTCTGTTCCATCCTATTTCTTGCCAATTAAAGAAGGGAAAAAACCTGTGCAAAATTCAGTCAATTTGCATTGAAATGATAGAGATTTTACCATGAAATGCACATTTCTATATTTTTGCAATTTATTTATTTATTAGATTTTATATTGTGAAATAGCTGAAGCTCTCTGGTTGGTTTGCAACCATTTAAAACAATTAAAGAATAACCCACAGTGTAAAAATGTAAATAGGTAAGACAATAATACAAAAAGAGAAAACTAGAGAAAAACCTAGCAACAGTACAAATATTTAAAATACATCATTTTAAACAGTCAGAAAATAAAATTCCTGGGGGAAGACTTAAGAAAATAAAGTCTTCGCCTGCACTGGAAAGAGTTCAGTTCAGTTCCCAGGTGAGCCTGCCTGGAAAACCAGTGTGGTGAAGCAAGGCTCAGGACTGGTACTCAGGCAGTCTCAAGTTAATTGGATGACTCTGGGCCAGCCACAGACTCTCAGCCCAACCTACCTCACAGGGTTGTTATTGTGGGGATGATATTGAGAGCAGCAGGAGGAGAAGAATGATGTAAGCTGCTTTGAGTTCTTTGTAAGAATAAAGGGGGATATAAACAAATAAATAAAGTTCATCCCATAGTCAGGAATGCCCCAACAGAAAAGGCAGTAGCCAACTCCCTGACTTCCCTAGCCAGGGACTGCTGCAGAAGGACTGTGGAGGATGTTCCTAGGTTCTGGGCATGGATATGTGGCACATGATCCTCCAAGTAACCTGGCTGCAGGCCATGTAGGGAATTAAGTGTTAATAACAGCACTTTAATGGGCCTGGATATGGGCTGGCAGCCCATGGAGATGATAAAGTAACATGATCAAATTGGCCAGCCCCTGTTAACAATCTTGCTCAAAGTTTCTGGACCGTTTTCAAAGGCAGCCCCATGTACAATGTACTGCAGCAATCCAACTGGGAGGTCGCTGATCTGAAAGATAACTAAATTTTGTGTATTAATCTGGGAAGATCAAATCAGGTTGGTTTGGCAAGCAACCAGATTCTCCAGCATGCTTAGTTATCTTATAGCCAGTTTGCATGATCACTGTAGCTTAAATAAATAATATGGATTATCTGAAGGTTCTTTAACCCTACAACAAGTCACAGACCCCAGTTCTGGATGACTTACTAAGCCTTCATTGGGTGCAAACTGTGCTGGGCACCTGCTGACATGCACCATGGCTGTCAACAAGGCACTGTGGCTTCTTCAAGCCATGGCGAGTCTGTGAATCAGCCCATATAGTCACAAGGAACAGCTTTAGACAGAAATAGATCACTGGCCCATCAGGCTGACCACTGGCCCATTTCCACAGATCGGCAACTGCTCATCAGAATTTTACACAAGGATATTTCCCAGTCTGATTTGGAGCTATTAGGGAATGAACGTTTAACCATCTGCCTTCAATGCAATGGAGCCCACCACTGAGCCGTAGCCTTCTGACCTTCTGTAGTCAGTTGAATGAACTCTCTAACATGGCAGTAAACTCCAAACCAGCAATGAAAACAGCTCTTGATTCTATACATTATCACCAACACTGAGCTGCCAACTTCCTAAATTCCCAGTAACTGGATCTGATCTAGACACGATGATAATAAATGTGCACCCCAGACTAGAAAGACAGTCTAATTGAAACTTTAGAATACAGAATGAGGTAATTTTTGAGGATGATTGTACTGAGTATGCATTCTTCCAGGATGTTAAAAAAAATCAATAAGGTCATTTAAGGAAACTGATATTGAGAACTGTCCCTACTAAACACTAAGCTGCAACCCTTTAATACAATGAAACTTGAAGAAAATTTAGGCTAATTACACAAACTAAAGAACAAAACAGGCTTTGAGGCACTTTCAAGCTTTTGTCGCAGCACAGTGGTTCTTAGAAACCATTGATAACCCTATATAAAAGTGAGTTAGAATCTCAAGTTCTTCAGAATAATCCACACTGTTATCAACTGCACTGATCGCTTAAAGCTTGACTTGATGCAATTTTTGCATATTGCCAGTAAGTTGAGCTGAGTAACAGAGATAATAGAAATGTTATTTGGACTAAAATACAGACATTTTACTGTACAGATTGCATCTTGGGGTAAGTCACATTACAGAAAATAGTACCTACAAGTGTGGTACATCACCTAGGAGCCCATGGGATTTTTCTGAGTCCAGACTTCTGCCCACCCACTCGCAGCCAGCATGGAAAGAACCACACTGGCTGCTCCCCCTGAGGTTGCCACTGGGCCCTGGAGGGGGAAAGTGGGTCCACACTGGTGGGCAGGGAGGGGAGGAGGCTGATGATGCAGAGTTGTGTCACTTCCAGTTGGCTCCCCAGCATCCATCCCAAAATGGTGGGATAACTATATACTGCCATCTGGGTAAAATGAAAGGTGAGAGACCCAGTGGTGGTGAAGACAGGTGCCGCTGTGCCCTATGCCTTGCACTGGATGTTTGTAAGCCTCTAAGTTTGGAAGTTGATGAACATCTGCCCTGAAATCCTCTCCTCCCACAGGTACGTGGTGGAATTTGTAACTTTCTCAACTGGAAAGTGATGGGGTAGACCCAAATTGGGGCCATGCAGGCTTCAGACTTTTACTGTATGCAATAGCCCTGGCCCACTTATTAAAATGTATGGTGGTCATCTTCCATTTGAAACTCTCCCATTTTCTTTTGTGCTTTTTCTCAGCAAAAGCCCAAAACAAAACAAAAACAAAACAAAACTGTTAAAGAGTGAAAGCATAAATGCACTATGCATTTGACAATCTGGTGGTCTTTCACCTGGAAGCACTCTTAATCTGGACATAGCTCACTGATGACATAACTGTGTGTATAGGACTGTGGCCATTATATTCATGAAACAAGCAAGTTTGATCTCGTATGCCTGATTTGGTTCATAGAATCCCTTCTTTCCTTGAAAGACCTATAGGCTGCCTCTCAAAAATCAGGAGAAAGCAATAAAAGCTACAGGGCACCCTAATATATGAAACAGGCTTTGTTGAATACCTGTGCACTGATAATGATATAGGTATTAGCAAGATACTGCATTTGGAAAAGCCCTTGATTGGGTCTGACTGAAGTTGTGTGCATACCATGTAAACAAGAGAGAGTCTCAAAAAGGCAAATGCCACAAATGACTACTTTTCATCATATCTTCTTTTTGAGCACTGAGAATGTTAGGCAAATGAAGTTTATGTGACATTTCTCTCCCACCCGTAATGTATATGAAAATATATGGTACCCATATCCAGGCAGTATCTGGGCCTTCAGTCATTAACCTGGTGCAAAAAATGACTGATGCTTAGTGCAGGTGGTTTGGCCTCCCTTTGCGTTGGGACTGGCTACCAGGCAACCTTAAACAAGCATTTGCCTTTTCTTTGGTGTTGAGAGAGCTGAGATCAAGTGCGTAAACGGAAAGCATGTCTCTATCAGCTGATAGTCCAGTGATTTCTAAGGATATTTTTTTCTGTGGAGTGACTGTTTAAAACCATGAAGTCCATCTCTTCATTTCAAACCTGTAGTGCATGTCAGCAATCATATTTAATATAAACACGCCTTTTTTTAGTTATCTTGTCCCCAGTGCAGCTTCATATAACTGCTGAGTGAGGATGAGAATGCAGAGCTGGTCTTGTGGTGATGACAGAACCTTTGTTTCATCAGATCCATGCTGGCCTTATTCAAGTGTCTCACAACAATACTGGCCTGAATGAGGTTAGATCATACATAACTGGATTTCATTTATTTTACTGTGTTTTATTTTACACTTATAGACATCACATTGAGAGCTCCTGCTACAAGACAACTTGTAAGGAGAATACATACTAGGAAATAATAAAGAGAAAATAGTACATTTACGCCAGAAACAGCATTTTTGTTATCGGCTGCCATGAACACTTACGTATAAGCAGTTCACTAGATCTAAAATGCGAGTATTTCTAATGATCTAAAATGAAAACAAAACTGGGGAGATACTTAAGATTTAGCTCAGGTAATTATGGTATTATCTAGTATTTGCCTTTTTGGTAGGAGTTCCACCAATGCCCATAGTGTAATTAATGTTGCATGAATCCATGAACATGCCCATATTTGATGCCTGTTAAAGGATCTGGCTGGACCTTTAACGTTCTGCTTTAGGGGAAGGCCGCAGGTACATCAGGATCCACTGGTCTGTCTCCGAATGACCTGCAGCAGTCCGACAAGGATTTCTGACTCCAAACTGTTAAATAATTGCAACAATTAAAAGGCTCTCCTTGCCTCCACATGCCCTAAATTATACCACTGAATTTATCTTTGTGTAAGCTAATATGAGCTGGTACTCAAGACAAATTCCCAGGAGTAGCGTTCTTTAATGTTATGTGCTGCCTTTTACACCAGGCGCTCTTGGTGGATCTCAGGGTGCTGCTAAAAACAAAGCATATCTCACACATCTGAAATCTGCCACTTCTATTCCATATTACTCATTGAAGGATATAGAAAATGAACTACAGCACTGTAAGGCAACAGGAGAGCATATTAAAGTCAGCATTTTCCTATCATCCATCACTGGTTCTACTTTTCTTTGCAACCATAATCTTATCTTTGATCTTTTGAGCTTTTTGTCAGCTTTCAAAACTGAGAAAGGGATGAACATAAATTTACCCCTCCACAGCATGATCCGCTGCTATGCACTGAAGATTCATAAGTGATATTTATGAGGACTTTCCCTGCTTATTCTAGGAATATTCAGTTTTATTGACATCCTTACCAGAAAATATTGCGATAGGAAAGCTGTACTCATTATGATATTGGATAGGGGAGTTCCAGCCCTGTGGTGGCACCACTGAAAAGACCCACTTGCTTGAACCCTCCAATTTGCTGTCCAATCAAGATGGACCAAAGAAAAATCCCTTTGATGCTAATTATAAGATTCGGGAAGGTTGATAGATTGAAGTGGCCATTATGATAATCTGATCCTAGTCTCTTTAGATTAGTAACAGCACGTTAATTCAGCCTGCAAATGAATCAGGAACTAGCACAATTGGTACAAGGCCTGTGATGTGTTCTGATCTTGCAATCCTGCTAGCAATCTGGCAGCTGCATTTTATACTAACAGAGGTTTCAGAATTGTAGAATATTGCCATATTCCTCCTTCCTGGCTAGCATAATGAAAAAAGCACTGGCAGTAGAGGGACACTGGTAGTGCTCTTTTCGTCTGTGAAATGGTGGGGGTGGGACTGTAATTCAAAGGTGGCAGCAGCTACTCAGTTCAGGCAATTGCTGGTGGAAAAGGATGGTCACCTAGAAAAGACTCATGGAAATGCAGTTCTAGGGAGAGTTCCCTAGTGTCAGAAACAGTGATATAGTCACAGATCTGGCTTACCACCTACTCAGTATGGTGGGCTGAAAAAAGAATTGGCACACTTTCTGTGATTTTCCATTGCGGAATCACGAAGCGTACCTTTTGTAATATACACATGCAGCCGGATTGTCTCTAGAAGCATGAACCACGCAGACTCCTTAGCATGTGGGAAGCTCATGTGGAAGAGTTCCCCATTTGGTTGGAACAAAAACTCCCACACAGGCCTAAGTGAGCAAAAGCTCCCACACAAACCTTGATTTGGAAGTGCCTGAAATCTCTCCTAGAGTACTGATTCTATTCTGGGTTTACCAGTAGCTGCTTCTTAATCTATAAGTCAACATTTTCTAACAAAGGTTCCTATGAAAGGCAGTGGTACAATTTGCATATGCGACTTTGCATCTGCCATAGTCCCACAGGATTTGAGAATGCTGGAAATAAACCAACAGTATGTTAAAATCCTGTTGCCTAGAAACCAGTTTAATTATGGTAGGAACTAAAGTGTTCCGTGAGTGGATGCATAGAAGGCATACTTCTGGGGAGCACCAAGTCTTGACAATGATTGTGTAACATCAAATTTTAGAAGCTAAGCAGCAGGATTTTAACAATAATGTGGACAACTGGATAAAGTGGGAAAAGGAAGTGAATTTGTACTACTTTGCTAATAGACCAAAGTGCACATTACATTAAGTATACATGATGGAATAATTTTCTAAAATGACAGAATTAGTGTATCACATAATCTAATGAAAGAAATACTGAACGCCATACGCAAGACTAATCTGTGAATCAAGCTGTGTGAAAGTCTCTAGAAGCGATTAACTGGCCAAGCATGTGGACTCACACGGAAGACTTGATGCAGCTATGGGCCAGGGGTCAAACCTTCAGAAAGAAAATCCAAGAAGAAACCATTACCATCTGGTCTGTCAAAAGGGAAAATGGAGGCCTACAAAACTGGTTAAGGTATAATTCCAATATCATCTTCCATTCAAGACGGATGGTACAGCTCTCCCTCAGAACTAAGCATTTGAAAGACTCTTCCAGCATTGTCAGCTGTTATACAATGAAACAGACCATCTTAGAAGGTTGTGGGCTCTCCTTTATTACAAGATTGTATACCATGACTGGATGGCCCACACGCTGGAAATGCTGTAGCAATGGACTTTCTCACCATTCGAGTGGCTGGGCTGTATGACTTTGGAGGTTCTCTCCAGCTATAACCTATTCTAGTTATTCTATAACCTATCAGTGATTTTTGTATGGACAGGTAGGGCCAATACCACATAAAAATACATTCGAGAGTGTTCTTTGAGTGGGTGCATAGAAGGAAAGTGATCTGAGAAATGCAAGCAAAGCACTGAAAACCAGGGTGATATTTGGAAAAGCAAGTGGTGAAAAGTTAGTGGTGAAAAACTAGTAGTGAAGACTGTGGGTTTGAATCCAAGAAATCATGTACTTGCCTTCCTAATAAAGTTGGATACAAGATTGTGAGACCCAGCAAACCTGTCTAGATCCATCTTCTTTAGATCAAGAGACTTTAACCATTTTTTCAATAGTTGTGACACTCTTGTTCCTTAACCAGTTATATGTGTCATGTGGTTCTACAGGTACATTTTACCCATCAAAATGTGAGAAAGTTCATTTCACATGCTGCATTCCGTATAAGAATACTCACACAGATTGCACTTGATTTTATACAACTCATGCTGTTGGTATTATTTTACTGTTATTTTATTTAAAGCTGCTCACAGAAATACACATTTCTGTTCTTCCTCATAGTTTTTAGTTGCCTTTGTCAAGGGCTTCATATCAATTTCTGTAGTGTCAATATCATGTCCACAGTGTTCTGCAAGTTTTTTTTTAATTTTAAAAAGTAAAGAAAGTTCTCACACTTTGGCTTGAGGCAATTGACACTGACAAGAACAGATCTATTTTCAGAAAATTATCTTTAAAGTTCTTCAGTTATTCTATAAAACTGAAAGTGGAAAAAGAAAGTGTAAGTTTTCTGAAGTCTTCTTTACTGGAAAGACATTGTTTTTCATTGAACCCTGGTATTCCATGTTGTCTGAACCTAGCCAAATCATGGGGAACAATTTACAATCTAGCAACAAACCATGGGTTCTCTTCATGGGTTGTTGTTGCTTAACATTTTGTTAGTAGGGCTGGGTTCAGACAACACAATACCCCACATTTCAGTGGCAACCGACACTTAACCCCTAAGCATGGGTTATCATGTTATCTGAACCAAGCTACTGATTTTCAGTCTAAGCTATTTTACATGCCTACTGTATGTATAAAATGCAGATGAGAAGGACCCAAGGGTTGCTGTAAGCTGGAGAAAGTTTGAAGGCGCACAGTACACAAAAATAGGTTGGATCCAGATTTAAGCACATGAGCAACTTAGCTGGCACAAGCAGATTTCCCGACTCTGACCCTGACAGCTGGAATATGCATTTGCAGATACCAGAGGAACATTTTAAAAAACACTGCAGCACCTTCCAAAACCTGCTTAGGGGACACTTGAAAGAAAATGAACATGGGGCTATAAGAAACACAACTCCCAGCTGATCCTTTTGGGTGCTCATTCTTTGGGGTGCTCATGTGGCCTTTGACTGCTTTCACTTTTCCAAGTATAGGTAACCCAGAGATGTAACCCCCTTCGCTAAGCAAAGATCATGCTAAAAAGGGTATTTTGGGGTAATCCCTAATTTCCCCCTTCCAAGTAGAATGCAGGGGGATTACAATTCCCAAGTGTCTCCACCATTTTCTAACCTCTCAGGGAGTGGCAAAACATGGGCAGAATCCCTGGAGGAGTCAGGCGCTTTGGTACAAGTCAAAGGAAGGTCAACTGCTGTCCTTTAGATTCCCCTCCCATTTTTGCAGATTCCCTCCAAGGTAGCAGCTGTGATGTGGGGAGGCACTTGGGAAATTAGGGCAAGTAGGGAATCTTGATTTCCCACCCCCCCCAAAAAAAACAAAACCAAAAACAAAACAAAACAAAGAAACAAGAACAGGAGATTGTGCTGTGGAGAGGAAAAATAGTCCCTTTCTGCAAAGCACAATCTGTCCTGGCAGATTGAGGGAAGGGGAGGAAATATGTTACTGCAGGCTGCAACCAGTGCTAGGTGCTGTAGGGCTGGGTTACTGCTGGGTTTGGCAGCAAGCATCCCTTGTAGCCAATACCTACCACATGGTCCCCCCTTTTAGGCCCAAATGCAGTTAGGCATTATTTATTATGTGGAGAAGGATTATGAGTGTACCTCTTTGCAGGCATCACAAGTGTATCTTTTAAAAAACGGGGTCCACAGCCTGCCCCTCCAAGGTACCATTGGGGGTCCTCATAGGGCACCTCACGGATGCTCCCACTGGGGTCATGAAAGAGGGCTAGACAGCTCACTTTTGTGATCTCAAACAAAGAAACAAGCTGAAAAATAAAAGGTCAAGCTGCTGTGAGCCCAACTGGCTCATCATGGCAGGTACCTGGGGAAACCTCGCTGCCCCCACAGTGCCCCATGGGATACCTGCAGGAAGACCAAGGTGGGAAGGGGGAGCTTGCTCCAGAGCCATGCTGTGCCTGATTTGTTGCCAGACGCATAACAGCTGCTGGGGCAAACGAGCCACATTGTGTGGCTTATGCTGTACCGTGGCTTGTTGTATCTTGCACACAGTGTTTTGCTGCACCTAATCTGTTAGTTTTTGAAACAAGCCTTTACTGGATTTATATGAGCCCTGGAGTCTTGGGAATGCTTGCAAGGTGCCAACTGAGTTTGCACATTGAGCATTTCAGTTCAGGAGTAACCCATCTGGCTATAGATGGACTTTGTCCTGGGTTTGCATGGAAGCAGAATGTGAGCAGAGAAGGCAAAATGCCATTCATTTCTTGCTCTTTAAAAAATCTATTTTTATTATGTAATAGAATATAGGCTCTTGCTCTTGTGATGCTGCAAGTAGTGGTTTCTGCTTTACTGCTTTTTGAACTGAATTCTTTGAGGCTGTCATTTTAATGTTAGACTCATAGCACAGGAATCTCACATGTACAACTATGTAAGATTGCAGTCCATTATCAATCTAGGTGCTTTGTTCAGGGCACAGTGTGCCACAAGCAAAGAGCAGAGTCTCAACTATTTATGATTGTTGCATGACCTTAACCGATTGTTCAGTTTAAGCTGCTTTTCCTCAGCCTGGAAGGGACCCAAGCAGGAAGAAAACTGTTGTAAATAGTGGAGCCCTCTGGGGCAAGGCAGCAGAGTAAGCTTTACATGCTGCTTCTTTGGAAAGAGTGGATTCCCGCACTGCCACTTTACATACAAGCAGGACAAACATGTCAGACTTTTGGGCAGGGCTAGTCTGCACATCTAGTTTGCACAGATTTGCAAAGCAAATTCTTACAACTTTCTAGGAAGTTGGTGTTGGGCTAGATGCCCGTCCAAAGGGAAAGGAGTGCCTATCCCTTACCAACAGGGGTGAGTGTGGTTGCTGGGTGTGGGGCCACATGACTGTCACCCAGCTTAGGGGCTGAATGCCAGTGGCACTCCTAGATAAGTAGGGAAACATGGTGTGCATTGTGGCAGGATCAGCCCAGCCCTGGCAAAACCTCCTCCCTCCTATGAAAGGAGCACACACCATGTGGGCTGGGGTGTGGATCGGCTAGCAGGCAGGCATTTCCTTCTGGGAAACTTTTTTTCCAGCACCTTTCTCTTCTCTAATTTCTGTTGCTTGAGCTAAATACTGAGCTGTTGGCCTAATTGTACTGTTTGATGCTATCTAGCAGCAGGCCTGGGTAAAAAGAAGCAAAACGTGAGCTGGAGATCGGCTCTTGATTTTGTCACAAGCATGTGTTTCCTATCACCCATATTTCTGCAGGATTTGCTCTTATTACATCAGTCTGCACGAGCTGTAGCACTTTACATAATATTGCATCATGGGCAGAGTGGGTGGGGATGCCAGAAATAAAGCTATGAACACCAGACTTGAGTAAACTATGGCTCCTTTACTGGCATTTTACTTAAGCGTACAACCCACCCCGGGATCTGCGGGTGTAACTGTCGGAATTGCTCTTCATGCAGGACTCAAGCCTGCCTTGCAGGTGAGCCTCTGGGCCCCAGGCAATAGAGTGGGCTGCACCCCGTACCTTTTCCTGGGCTACATGTCCCTGCAAGCACCAGGGTCCTCCTTGTGTCACCTCCGCTTATGTTGCCACATAACTCCAGGTGGGTGAGGAAAGTTGGTCACAGAGGCAAACCATATGCCCACTTGCAAGCTTCACAGCCCTGGCCTTGTTAATTATGGTAAAGCTCCCTGTGAATGCTCCATCAAACCCTATCCTAAAGTCCCATATATTCTGCCAAAATATCGTTTCTTGATTCAGACTGGTGTAGACCATTGGCCAGGGAAAGGTCGACCCAAGGTGACTGAATTTCAGAATGTGGCAAAACTCCACTCTGTTGATCTGCAGTGTCAATCTAAGCTTCCTATTATTTTTTTTCCTCGCCCTTTTAAACTTGAGGTCCTCACCCCCTTCTATGAATGCCATGGAACTTTGGACCACACCATGGAGGTGTCTGGCCACCGATTCCATATGGTTTCAGAATTGAGCCTCACCAGGAGCATTAGCACCATCCCCTCCAGGAGCCTCATCCCCACTCCCCGCATCCATTTGCCGCACCAACAGCGACTAACCTGGGCTGAAACGAGCTCTGGAGAAGACATCCCACGGTATGTTCTTCCTGTCAGTCCACTGGATGGAGACAAGCTCTGAACTCCAATTGTGTGTGCTGTCGGTTGACTGAATTCTTCTGTGTTGTGTTGTAACCCCAGATGACCACCCTCACTGGCTCTGGTCTGTCCTACATTATGCAATTTGCAGACAAAAAAGACAGAGAACGGCACCTGCTTAGGAGACAGATGATGATAGTGTCATCGATGACCAAAACTGGGAGGAGGGGTTAACCCTTGAGAGGCAGAAAGGCCCATAAGGTTGCAGAGCCAGAGCTAGGGATAAGGTGGATAGCAAGATAGACCCGGACAGCCCTTTTAGACACATAGCACTGAGATTTGGTCATGACCTCTCTGATTCAGCATGCCCTGGAAAAGGTGGTGAGGGCAACATCATGGAATAGGGCCTTCTTGTACCCAAAGAAACATAATCAGGCCCACTTTCTTCTCAAACAGGATATTAGGTGTGATAGGCTGGCAGGTGTCCAGTCATGGGCAATTGGAAGACCCTAGACCATCCTTCCAACATCCTTCTGATACAGATGCAAAATCAGCTACCCCTTTAAGCTTGGCTGGCAAGGCCAATGCAGCTGGTTCTCCTTGAAATGTTCCTGTGGACAGGCCTGATGATCTAAGCCTGTGCAAAACTTCAGCAGCTGATCCACTGGAATACACTACAAGAGTGGGAACCTCTGTTCTGACCTAAACATGTAGAATTCCCTGTGTGCCTGTCTCCCTCTCTCTCATTACTGCTCTTCTCTGCTACCAAGTTTCCACGGAATGACTGGCATGGGAGCTGGGTGCTTCCATCTGGCTATGAAACATCTGGTTATGTGGCAAGGCATCTCCAAGTCCATTGTCCAGGCTGGGGAGGTCTCAGGCAAGAAAGAGAAGGTTGCAGAGGAGGCAGTGCCTGGTGAGGGCCTCTTAGATATTCTTAGAGGATGAAGAAGTCACCCCCTGGACAGTCACCTGGTTGTTACATCAGAACTGCTCCGTAGAGTTGGAGAGTCTCTTGCCCCACAGGCAAACTGCAACAACAATAAGGAAATGTTCCAGAAAGAGTAAGTAACTCATTATTCCCGAGTCTTCCCAGCTCTGCAGCTGCTGCTGCATGCACCAGGGATCCCAGAAGACAACCGCAAAGCCATGAGAGCCTGAGGTACCAAAGTGGACATGCAGTTCTGTTCTAGAATCTCCTGTTCTTGTCTTCAGAAGAAAATCCCAAAATCCCGTGGGAGGACCCAGGAGCTCCCCGCAGACCTCTATGTCATCCCCATGATGATGGGGGCTTCTGGCCCCCTTTGTTGCTCTGTACAAGTGGCAGAGGAAGGCCCTCCCTGTGACAACTGCTCTACATGTGTAGTTGAGGCTCCTCAATAACTTTTGCAATTGGTGCAAGGAAATTTTATGAGCCATGGTGACCTCCCATATCTTCTCTCTCACCTTCTCAAGCTTTTTGCTGGAGAGGTGGCTATACAGAGTAACCAAAACTAGATGAATTCTAGGGAAGTCAACAGGATTAAGCGGTCTTCAGTTTTTTCTTCTGGTGGTGAAACTCCCAATTGCTTGGCTAAGGACTTGGATTCTATCCTGAACCTCCCTTAGGAACGGGAAGCCATCTAGATAGTGCACTGAATTGGTAGAGTGTGACTGTGGCCACCAGGCCCATTTCAAGCTATGAAACTGCTCAAATATTGGGTGGGAAATACAGTAGGGTTGGGATAACCTTCGTAGAATCCATCCTTCCAGCATTCGTGGACTTCCTCTAGTGCTTAACCTAGAAAGCAAGCTGAGCTGTGGGAGGCCATGAACACTCACGGAAGGAAGGTTGCACAAGCAGCAACTTTCTTTTGGCACAGGTGCAGCCACACGACGACCGCTGCGGGTGGCATGGAAGTGGGTTGTAGCCTCCGCAGTGCATGGAGCTCAGTTCCTGGCAATCACCCTGCAAATGCTAGGTGTGCTCTCCAAAACTTCAACTGAGTGCTGCAACAAGGCAGGCTGGTGTCTGGGGAGATAAGGCCAGGCCATCTGACATATCCCCACCCGCAAATAGATTCCTCATATAAAGCAGCCCATTGGACATGCTCTGTGATTCTTATATCAACTCCAAGAAGCAACACCCAAGAGAAGATGGAGTCAAGACTTCCATTTCTAAATAGAGAGAGGGCACACGGGTCTAGCATGCATGACAGCCATGATCTCGGGCAGCTGCTCTGTATAATTTCATGTCCTTCATTCTCAGGGATGAGGCCAAGGCATTCCGAATGTACTCCTAGGTATTCACTTCACATACTTTGGGGCTCAGCCCTGGTTCTAAAATCAGTTTCCAGAAGTAGGACCTAGTACAAATTAAGCCCACTGCAGATCACCATTCAGCCCTGTGGTTTGGGTTAGCTCCATTACAGCAGGCAATAGTTATTCAGTTGTCTGGGGAAAGAATTGCAGCATTTTCTCTCTATCAAATGTAATTATAATAATACGATAAATTATGCTGGTGTTAGACTCATTTCTTTCAAGGAGCTGCAAAATCAAAGTAGGGGAAAGGTGCCACCAAGTACATGTGTGGCCAAAGGTGCATGTGGGAGCAGACGTCTAAGATCTTTCTCTTCCCCGCCCTGCATACTTTGCTTTGGTTTTATGCCAAATATCCTTTCAATGCCAATTTTAATTTAGAGTCCTGAGATGGGCTGTGGGGACCATAAAATATTATTGTAGTTAGTATTGCCAATAATGAATCACATGGCCATTGAGGGCTAGCCAAAGTTCAAATGCTATTTTTAGCCAACTTTCTGTGGGAATTGCCACCATTTCCAGGATTGCATAAAATATAAAATAAGCAGATTACCACCCCTGTATAACATATTAATATCTCAGCTGTATTAAAAATGGCTGCCAAAATACACATGCTGACTCAGTTATTTTGACAGGAGTTTTCTACAGTATGCATTTTTTTAAAGATTAGGGAGAACTACAGAATTGCAGCCTCCCAGCCAGTTGCAAATATGTCCCAAATTTCTGAAAGAAAATTGTAAGTATTGAGTGCATGATGGGCTTGGATTTCCTATTTTATCTATAATGCCTGCTTTCTTAGAGGAAAGTATTATGATTTATACTACTTTTGAATTGTGGTGTTGGAGAAGACTCCTGCGACTCTCTTGAACTGCAAAGAAATCAATCAGTCAATCCTACAGGAAATCAGCCTTGACTGTTCTTTAGAAGGACAGATACTGAAGCTGAAGCTCAAATACTTTGGCCACTTAGTGAGAAGGAGGAACTCATTGGAGAAGACTCTGGTGATGGGAACAATTGAAAGAAAAAGGAGAAGGGGATGGAAGAGGTTGAGGTGGCTGGATGGGGTCACTGGGGTGGTAGGTGTGGGACTGGGTGGACTCCAGGGGATGGTGGAGGGCAGGAGACCCTGGAGGAATGTTGTCCATGGGGTCGCAAGTTGGACATGACTTTGCTACCAAACAACAACAACAATTATTTACAGGAACAACCAACAGGGTTAGAAGAATTGTAAGTGATGTTTCTTTTCAACTAATGCCTTTGATTATCTGTCTGGGGACTGGGAGCCAGGAATACCTGGATACTAGTTCCCACTTGGCCATCAAGCTCACTGGCTGACTTTGGACCAGTCATTCAGCCTAACCTACCTCACAGGGTTGTTGTTGGGAGCATCACATGAAGTAGAAGGAGGCTATGTCAGCTGCCTTGGGTTCTTCTCTAAAGGAAAAAAGGTGCGAGATAAATGTAATGTGATTCAATCTACAATAATAACACTCTACCAATCATGTAGCATGCCATCAGTGAGCATAGCATATTCCACAGTATTAGAGAACAGCCCTCTGCCCCCAAAGTATTTTACAATCTAAAAATTAACACAAGCCAGAGGAATGGGAAAGAATCTGGCCAAAGGTCCATCTAGTCCAGCATTCTGTCCCCATAGTGGCCATCCTGATTTTCCAGTGAGAAGTCCAGAAGCAGGACAGGAGTACGACGACACCTCCCAGTATGTTCCCCAGTGGCTAGTAGGGGGCAGCATCCTGGAGGAAGCAAATAGCCATCAGGACTAGAGGTTCTTGGCAGCTTTCTCCATGAATTAAATGCCATTCCAGTTGGTGGCCATCACAACATCTTGTGGTAAGGAATTTCCACCGATGGGCACCGTGAAGGCACACTTCATTTTACTTGTCCTGAGTTCCTCACCAGTCTGATTTATGAGATGACTTAGTATTAGGTCTTAGTATTATAGGAAAGGGAGAAAAATTTCTCCACACCACATACAATGTTCACCTCTATCATATCTCCTCCTTCATTTTTAGTAATCCGAATGGTCCCAGATGTTGCAATAAAGGAGTTCATCCAGCCCCTTGATGCAGGAAGAAAAGGTTGCCTTTTTCTCTCTTTCCCAATTCAACAACCTCTCTTTTCAGGTGTAATGAGCAGATTTGTATACAGCATTCCAGGTGTGGAGACAGGGGGAGGCAGGAGAGCCATGCCAAATTGTTTGGTTGCAGAAACTGACTGGAGCAAAGAGAAGCAGCAGTTTTACAAGTAGGGACCCCAACCATGGACTCTATTACAAGAAAAACTAGCAGCAAAATTCAAGGACACCCATTGATGATAAAGTTATCCTTTGACTGGGTACAGTGAGAACTTGTATCTTACCTTCTTTGCATGCAAATAAGAGCTGGAACTTGCCCTTCAGCCTTTCTCAAATGTGAATACCAATTGGGGTCAAACTACTAACTACACGGGAGAGCCAGTCCTCCCCCCGCCCCCATCTGTATGTGTAACTCTTTTCAGCAAAAGTAGGCCGGGGTGCACAGAAAACTGTACAGATTTACCATATAACGTATTGTTTGGTTCTTACAGTCAATTGAAATGCACTTAAAGTGTGTGCTGATTATACAGCAGAAACAT
This sequence comes from Varanus komodoensis, assembly GCF_004798865.1. Lineage (NCBI taxonomy): Eukaryota > Metazoa > Chordata > Lepidosauria > Squamata > Varanidae > Varanus > Varanus komodoensis. The sequence continues at coordinate 38,972,341 of NW_025336087.1, read as the reverse complement.
TTCCCTATACTTTGGCCTCAGTTCTGGCCACCATTTAGAAATTCCACCAAAGAAAGAAGTTACATGTTTACTCCTATTACCAACTTCCCTGACATATTTGCTGGAAAGTTTATACTGCAGTATGCCAAAGGAATCATGCATGAGTTGGCTGAGAGTGAACTATTTTAGTATGATTCTTTGGGAAACCATTTTTCTGTGCAGGATTATTCTGGTTGCAAACTTCTGCTACAGGATGATGCAAGACAGCATCAACAGCAAACCCTAGAGCACATGACCTGATGTGAAGGGGCCAACAGGACCTTTGCTTGTGTGTGCTGATGTATGAAGATCATACTGTAACTTTTATAAGGCAGCCAAAAGAGTGAAGTCCAGTACATGACTAAGAAGGTGTAATGAGAATCTTTTCTATTTGCCACCCAATAAAGAGGAAGATAACATTTCCTGGACATGTGGGCAAATGCTTGCTTGGAATGATACCTGACTCCAAACACCTGTGGATTTTTTTTTTTCTTTTCTGTTTTACCTCCAGCCAACCCAGGTTGCTTTGACAAGGGCAAAACACCATCTGGGTATATTTAACTCTCTTCTCAATTCACAGTGTATGTTTGCACTTCATATTTATGTGGGACAGGAATAGCCAACCCAGCTCCAAACATTGTAGTGCCCAAGGCAGAAAATCCCAATGAAACTCCCAGTGGTGGGGGAAATCCTAATAAATAATGGAAAATTGGCCTCCTAAAATTTGCCGGCTGAGACAGTTGCTTCACTGAGTCCATCCAAATCTGGGACAGTTTGCCCTTCTCCTTCTGAAGAAGAAATGAAAAAGGAACTAATTATTTCAGCTGAAATGAGTATGAATATTTATTTATTTTGCTCATAATACTTATATACTACTTAATCTAATAAAACCCCTAATCAAGTTATGTGTAAATAGTACACTGCCCAGAGAGCCGTGAACTGGGCTATAGGTTACAGCATATAAGTTTAAAAATAAATGAATACATGCATATTAAGAATAACTGAGGTTCACTATTAAAAGCCAATCCAGCCACAAGGGTGCTTTCATGGGTTATTTAAGCTGCAGGGTCCATGGGTACTGCATCTGAAATCCCTGACCATGGGTTATTGTGTCATGCAAATCCAGCTGTTGGGCATTATGTGAGGTTTGCTTAACCCTCGCCAGCTGAGTTCATGACACAACAACCCAAAGCTGGAACTGAACATTCAGAAAGGTATTCATGGGTGCCACAGTGTCGCATGACTTATGTAAGCCACGAGAAGCCACGGCATGTCATGCAAACCCAGTCAATTTTAAAAAGCAGAATGGTAAGATGCAGCAGCATATGATTAATTGCTACTAATTACAAACCAGAGAACTCAGCACTGCATTGCAGGCAAGGGTAGCATTCGCTCACTTTTAAAGTGCTGGAGTAGGGAAGTGCCTGCTATGGGCAGAACTAAGACAACCAGTTCAGAGAGGAAAAGAAACAGACACTAAAAAGGTATTGTGGAGGATGGTGCCCTGTCACTGGCATGGAAGACAAATTGATCTGTCGGTCCAGTTGACTTTTGCATTGGGAGTGGAATGGGAGTGAGCACTCAGGTATAAGCAAGCAGCTCTTAATTGTGGCTTGCATGCTGCATTCAACACACTGGAGTTGTTTCGAAGATGTTTCGAAGAAAGGCAGGCAGGCAGGCAGGCAGGCAGGCAGGCAGTGAATCAGCTTACCAGTTTCAGCATTACTAGCTACTTCAAGACCTTACTGGACCAAAAGAAATAAGCCTCAGCAAGTCCAGGCTGTTCCTGGGTTACGAACAAGTTCTATTCCTGAGAAAATGGAAATTTGTCTTTAAGTCAAATTTGTGTGTAAGTTGGGTCACATATAGCTGCTCTTGCACATTCACAGGGGTCAGGGATGCAGGGCCCCTATGAAAGTGGAACAAACAGGAATATCTCTAGGCTCCCACCCCAACTCACCAGTGCCTCCTCTGCAGCAAGGAGATGCCGGAGGGAGTTCCCTCTCCAGATGGGCAAGACAGAAAGGCCTGCCTTGGAGGCCTCCGTCTTTCCCCTTTTGCTTCCCCTCTCTCTAAGCTGATGCTTTGGAGGCCTTCTTCATCTTCTCTTTTGCATCCTCTCCCTCTATGGTGGCGATGACTTTCCACAGTAATTTTAAAAAAATTAATAGGCTTTAATGGCAATTTGTTCATAAGTACGGGTTGTTCGGAACTTGGACGTTAGTAACTTAGGGACTGGTGGCATTCAAAGGTGCGCCTTGATGTGCAGGGGTCTCTCCTGGGTTTTGGAACTCCTTCCCAAGAGGCCACCTCCCTGCTATCCTGCTGGGAAGGGGAAACATTTGCATCCCGGGAGACCTTCGGCATGTTAGCAGGCCTGTGGCAGGAAGGACTTTTATTGGGTCGGGTCCAGTTTGTTCCGTTTATTGCTGTGTCTTGATGGCGTGCTCAATTTGTTTATTATGTCTGAAATGAAGTTTTGCTTTTCATCTCAGTTGCATTATTAGCTGCCTTTGAGCCTTTTTTTGTGGAGAGGTGGGATAGAAACAAAATGGAAACAACGAGGCACATTTTACAGGGCTACAGATGGCATCGTCTTCTGTTTCTAGCTTGCCATGCTTTCCCACCACTTTTTCTGTCTTTCTTATAGCAGAAAAAACCAGTAAGGAGCAATCCTATGGCCTCCTGACTTCTTCTGGGAGATCACAGGATGTTTTGGAGTCCAGGCACTGAAGCCCTCTGAGCTTGGTGCACAAATCCCAAAGGCCAGCCCTGCCCTGCCCTGCCCTGCCCCCTACAACTAGCATGGAAAGGACCACAACAGCTGCCCCTCCACAGCAGGTTACAGCTGGGGACTCAGAGGAGAAAAGGGGGCATGCCAGTGGGTGGTGAGAGGGGAGACTGGGGCTGCAGGGTCATGCTGATTTCTATCTGCATCCCAGCCTCTTTCCATCCCTCTTCCTGGCTCTAAATTACCATCTGAAGAAATGCAGGGCATGAAGCACAGCAGCAGAAATCTCCACCATCACCACCCCCTGTTCCATGTGCAGAGGCTCATGAGTATCTGCAGCAGGTGATGGGGTAAGAAACAACAGAAGAGCAGCATGCTAATTGCTAGAGCTTGGAGCCCCTCCTCCACCTTTGTGGACTAACGGGGCTGAGCTGGGGTGTCCTCTTCTCTTCTGATGAACTGACCTACCAATGGTAGTCCACTGCTGTTATGGTTAAATGTGGTGTAGTGCTTAAGAATGCTGGACTGGGACTCAGGCAATCTGGGTTCTAGTCCTCACTGGCCCATGGAGCTCACTGCGTGACTTTGGGTCAGTCACAGACTCTCCATCCAACCTACCTCACAGAGTTGTTGTTGAGCACGAGAGTGAGGAGAGGAGAATTTTGTAAACCACGCAGAGTTCCTTGGAGGAAAAAGAAGTGGGATATAAATACACACAGGCATGCATATCAAGCAAAGCCACATGATGTGGTGTCTCTTTTTGGAAAGTTCTGGAGGTGATCACATTCCTTGAAAACTGGTCCAAAGTTTTTAGCTTCCTGTAAAAACTAGAGCAAACAGTAGCAAGTCAGAAGGGGCACACCCGCTTCAGTATGTTTAACAATGATATGGGGGTGTAGTTTTCAGTGGTTGCTACAACAAAGTTCTGTGGATAAACAGCAGGCCCTGCTCTGAAGGATAGTCAAACCCTCATTCAGATTCTTGCCTGGATTTGGAATCACTTCATTACCTGGATAGGATTCTTAAATGACTCCTCTATAAAATATTCTGGAGCACGGAGCACAGCTTGCTTAAGTGGGCTCTCCTTGACTTTCAGCGGTTATTCAGCACAGCTGGCTGGTGGCTGTCCTCATGCAACCCTCCTGCATCGTTGGTATCATTAATTTCCAGGCCCTACGGTCTGATTTCTTTCAGATGTTGTGCCAGACGTTCGTGTGCACGTCCATATTGCAAATAGCAGTAGGCTTCAAAGGTTCGTGACAGAGCCTAAATGCACACAGCCATCCACCCCAAGGAAGGAAGCAGATGTTGCTCAATCACAGGAGTACCACACACACACACACACTGGGAGGGAGGGGGAGGGAGAGGGAGGGGGAGAGGGAGAGGTTAGACCAGTTTTGATCTGGGGTCAAGAAAGCTGCACTTTATACCAGTTATGTGTGCCTGAGCCTCTTCTTCTTTTCTATTTTTTACTTTTACGGTACTGACTTTTATCTTCTTGAGAGTGAGGTCTCAATCTGAATCATGTTCCAGGTGCTCCAGGAGCAGAAGATTAAATCTCAATCAGTTTTATTCTTGAAATTACGCTTTGCCTGACAAGGGGATTTTGAAAAAGCCACGGTGGTGGTTGTGGTTGTGGTGGTGAGAGGAAGCCTCTATTAATTCCCATGGAGATTATTGCTTTTTTGCATGCTTGCACTGAAGGGGAATTTTGGGGACACAAATGGATGTGGGTAAATGTTTTTCCCTTCTGATGTGTGCCCCATCCAAACTGGGGCTGTGTGAACCTACTGGAAAGTGAAAAGAGTGAATAGACAGTTAATGCAATGTGCCATTTCATGCTGAAGACACAGGAGCACATGTGTTCCTTCTCCCCGTTCCACCGGAAGGAGCAGGGCCAGCTCCGGATTTTTGAGGGCACAAAATGCTCAATGGCCACTGTAGCCCTTGTGAATCCACTTGTTCCTCCTTGCTTCTCCCAGCAATTTGGAATGGCCACGTGCCCTCTGCTTGATGGCTTGTCAGTGGATGGTCCTCTATCTAAAACATCCTCTGACCAGCCTAAAGAGGTACGGATGGTGTCCTCAGCACTGCACTTATTCTTAGAAACCGGTTGTCTCTGTTTCTAATTTATTATGAACATGCTGAGTAAGGTGCACTAGGATGTGCTGATACAACTAGAGTTCTTCAAAAACTGGAATCCATTTCTAACAGAAGGCGAACGTAGAAACCACAAGACTTGAAATCATAAGAAAACCGCCGCTCAACAACTTTCTGCATTTTTAGACAAGCTTAACTCCAGAAACCTGCTGCTTAAAGTGCTTGTAGCAAGAAGGACAACAGGAAGCTCTTTCAGGATTTGAATCTATCATAAACTACACAAAAGTGCCACCTGTTGCCCATTTTTGCTACACAACTCTATGTCTTTGCTAACACTGGACTTCTAGTGCCAAAGTAGACCTCAAGCACAATCATGTGTAATGTCCCACAAAAACATCTCTCAGTGGAAGTCTCCAGCCTTCAGGGAAGCCAGAGGAGCGGTGTGTTAACCCCTTTTCCTCAGGTCATATTCCCAGTTAATCTGGTCCCCTAAACGACTTTTCCAAATAGTTTGGAAGCCTATATCTTTCCCCTGTGGTCAGGTGATGGGGTGGAGGTGCTGGAACAATGTTGCATGGGGAAAAAAAGCTAGAGTGGAAAGGGTTATGTAGTCACACACCCCTTGCAGTGCTCCACTTCAGCTTCCAGTTTCCTGTGGCTGCTTCTCATTAAAATAATAACAATGATGATGAATAATAGATAAACTTGTGTGCAAGTGTGCATAATATGCAGGTCACCACAATGGTGAGACAGGTCTAATTGGGAGACAGCTACTGCTGTGCTATCAGCATCAGCCTGGAAAGTGCACTTGCCTTTTCCTAAATGGACCTGAAGCCAAGATTTGAAACTGACCTCCTCCTTAGAAAGCGACACAGCAGCTCTGAATGCTGGCATAATGGCAGCACCTGCATGTGGCTAAAAGAACTACACAAATTTTGTTTCAGCTTTTCTTTGGTAAGCTGTTGCATGGATGCAAGTTCCAGGGCTTAATTTAAGCCAGGTGGGGTGTGGGGACAGGTATCTTCTTTTACACTTCCAGTCCTGCAATTGTAGGACCCATAGAGGATCTGTTTGAAGGGATGCTGTGTCTGATTCCAGTTTAAAGATAGCCATGAAATGGTTGCCCATCCACAGCAGGCACACAGCTGACCTAGTTGCAGTCATCCATAGAAACACAGAAACAGAGCAAGTCAGAAGGGGCCTCCCGGGCCATCTAGTCTGACCCCTGGCTCCAGCCGACCCCTGGCTCTCATCATCATGCTTTGACGAGGTCACCTGTACTTCAATCATAATTATTTCTGAATCTACATCAGTACAATGAATCTGCATCTAAACATATAAATGAGCACATGCAAATTATAGGCATGTGTGTGTACCCCCCCCATCCTTTTGTGGGGGGGGCATGCGATGCATTTCCTCTTTTTTGGCAATTCTCAGGTGGCCACTGTACTGTGAAGCTTGTGCTATAGAAGACAGGCATAACTGAGCATATACAAAGTGTCCTTCTACTAACAGGCCCAAACTCCCATTCATTTGTGATTAGTTGCCTAGGCAGTTGCCTAGGCAGAGTCATTCCAGGGCACTTGGTTTCTGGAAAGGTCTGGACTTATGCAGACCTCCCTTGCCACGGTTCCTGACAACAAGGAAATGGCCAGAAGAGCAACAAATTGGCAAGGAAGCCTCAGGCTCTGAATCTGGCAGATGAAGCAGCAGCACTGTTTCCCCTGTCAGTGCTCTCACCCCAGACATGCACACCACTAAATCATTCCTCATTAAAGGCTGAGACAGGATGGCAATTAATCTGCCCCATTCTTGTTCTGTTTTAGGCCAGCTTGATGAGATGCAGCATATCATAGTAATATGCCTCCTTTATCCAAATGCCAGGGATAGCTCTTGCCAGGCTAAGAAGAGGGAAAATTGTGCACTACCAGGAGGAGATTTCAAGGCAGAACTGGATCTGTCTTCAATCTGAAATGAGTCTGACATTTGAGGCCGCACACCCATTTGCAGATTCAGCTCCCTGATCTTTTCATGGTGGTTCTAAGTGCCTGCAGAAATCCACGGAATGCTTCTGACTTTGAGGCCTTAGTGTTCCCCATTGAGGAGCCAGTGCCAATGAACGGAACAACATTTGTGGTTCCCCTTCTTAAGCTTGCTTTTAATAAACGACACCATAGCTCATCATTTCACAGTCGCTTCATTTGTGACGCATTTTTGCATGTCCTTGCAGGGGTGGACCTCAGTTCAGTTTAATTAACGCTTTTCTTTTTCTTTGCTGAAATGCGTTTGTGATGGTGTAAATTGCTTACATGTTGCTGGGTTTAAAAAAATGTAATGAGTTTCAGCAACAGATTTCAGTGTGGGTGTTCTCATGGTTTCCTTTGGAAATTGAGTGCACTTGGGACTGTACTCTCTACCATGCAGTTCCCAGCTCAAAATCTCTGCAGCATGGTGTTTATTCACACAATCACATTCAAGAAACCCTTTTGTCTTTCCCCTTGCTACTGCGCCCAGTGAGTTGAATCCATTCGCTGCAGATAGTTTTGGTTCTACCTCTGAGTTTTGGAATAAAAACAGTGTTTTTCCTAAGCACTGAACAACCTGTGAAATAAAGTGCACAAGGTATCCCATGTGCTGAATTCTGTCTCCAGCATGGTGTAGCAGGCGCTCTGAATTTCCAGGTCAAATGAGATGAGATTAGAAGAGGGCTGCACAGCAGACATACAGCGTGTAACGTGTCTCAGCCTTACCCCTGCTTTCTTGTTGCAACAAATTGCTTTTGTAAAGATGCAACATGCTTTCCATTGCATACGCTGCCACAGCTGCCATTGATTTTTGTGGAACTGATTCATGCCATTGAGCGCCTTTATTGGAAATAACAAAGCTGGAAAGCTAGGCAGGAAGAAGCTTGATGTGGAGTTCATACATGTGTTGTATTAGAGGCAAAAGAGATATTTGGAGCAGCAAGTAGCAAAATGGATTTCTGTAAAAGTTATTTTGAAGACACAGGTTATTTGAAATGGTACAATATCCTCTGAAGGTAAGTGATGTTAGCAGTTGATCTCTTTGTTGTTGTTTGACAGCCAGAAGTGCCATGACTTTGCCGAGCTAAAACCAAATCTTACATGGTGCTTTTTGCTCATCTCTTCAGAAGAATTCTCTATCGTTGCTGTGCAGGGAAACCCATTCCTGCAATTTGAAAAGTCTGTTTTTCCCAACACCACTGATATACTGTTTCCTTTCTTTTATGTGCAATCATTTTTCTTCCATTCCATGCATCAGCAACAAGTATTGAAGATCAATATTGGCCTTTGGAGGATCTACAGGTTGTTGTACTAGTAGTAGCAGGGGATTCACAGCAAATAAAATGCAAGCCAAAGGTTAGTTTGTTCTTGGAATTTTTAAAACAGTTAGCAGGTGTGACAGCAAGAATAACCTAGTGTGCAAAGCTAATGAACAGCTCCAGTGGTATCAGGTATCAGTGGTATTAGCTCTGAACAGGGGCCATTGGATCACAGACTGTATGTTGCCTAGCAGCTCGATGGAACTAAAAAACTTTCCTTTTATCCTGGCTTACGTATAAAAAGACTAGCATGTTCAGTATATTCTGTAGTAGTGGTGGTTTCATTCTGTTACATGCCTTGCCTGATTTATAGTTCTGATTGCTTATTCTGGGATCTATCAATTTATTACTTATTAATTTTTTTCCCCAAGCCTGTAACTTTCTGGGTTCAGTTTGCTTTATTCAGCCACTTCCCCAAACACGGGGAACTTCCTCAGTGGACTTCCTCCTTACCACTATTGCTGTGGTCCATTCATTTGCTCTCTTCCTTGGGACCCTTAACTGCCTTCTTGCCCAGAGGGACAGAGCAAGATGAATCTCAGTTCTACCCATGTTGGAGGAGATGGAATGTTTCCATATTCCCTATTTTCATGTATGTATGTATGTATTTAAAGCTTTTATATACTGTCCTTCACTAAGTCCCAGGATGGTGATATGAGAAGTGTACACTTCCAAAATTATAATTTAGTTATCAAAATCTGCTGCATGTTTGGCAGATCCATGAACAGGTCCTAATGGCAATTGTGAAATTTCACAGCATCATAGAAAAGAGAAATGCAGCTTCATTAGCAGTTAAATATTATATTAAGTATCACAAGGAAAGCTGGATTAGGATCAGTAGAAGAAGTGAAAATTGGTGGAAGATACATCAATATCTCAAGATTTGCTGATGACCCTTATTACTGGCAAAAAGCAGCAATGAACTGAAATGACTTCTGAAGAAAATGAAAGAAGAAGGTGCAAAAGCAGGACTGTGACTGAACATGAAGAAAATCATGACATATACAGAGTTACACAACCTTTTCTGGAAGCAGAAATGACAGAAATGAGGCTTTCATTCTTCAGGCATATCATGAGAAGGCAAGATTCACTGCAGAAGACAATGCTACGGAAAGTGAAGGGCAGAAGAAGAAGAGGAAGAAGAGGAAGAAGAGGAAGAAGAAGAAGAAGAAGGACGAAGAGGAAGACGAGGAGGAGGAAAATGACTAAACATAAGATTGATCAATTCCATAAAGGAAACTACGATCTTGATTTTTACAGGACTGAGCAGGGCTGTCAAGGGCAGGATGTTTTGGAGGGTGCTCATTCACACTGGTGAACAAGGATCGTACAGGCAGGATCACCACTTATAAGGGAACTACAGAATTCCAGGACCTAATACATGCAGATGATTTGAACAGTAGTATTCTGAAATGAAAAATGGCCATGACATCCTATAGATCTGTTATCTCAGGGCTATCCATTGTGATAATGCAGATTGCCAGGTGCAGGAGCACATATTACTATGAGTTACATCCCTTAAATATATTGGTTGATGCTGTTGCAGCCATTCCCAACCTGTTTCCCTCT
>NW_025336087.1:38809880-38962480 GCF_004798865.1 Varanus komodoensis | reverse complement strand
AGAGGGAACTAGGCCAGGGAAGGAAATCCTACTCCCACAAGGCATAAGAATATGTAAGGGAATTCCACATATTAAAATCTCTTGAATGTCTTACACTTTTTCTGGGAGGTACAACAAGTACACAGCTTATTTCGCTTTGGCACGGTGAATCATAAATATCAGATGAAATGTCATCTAAAGTTGAGCACTGAATAAAAAAATGGCAGCTCTATCTTGATTTTTGAATTTTAAAATCTTTAATCAAGCCTGAATCAATTCTGTACATTGACATTTGAATCCTGTCACCCATTTCTTGAAGTGTTTGTCACCCAATTGAGACTCAGCATTTGCTCCTGGCTTTTTAACTAAAAGCCATTGTGGCATATTGGTTAGAATATTGGATTGGGGATCTGGGACAGAAACACAGAAACAGAGCTAGCCAGAAGGCCCCTCCTGGGCCATCTAGTCTGATCCCCAGCTCCAGCCAGCTCCACTCATGACATGCCTACCATGGATCAACCAAAGTATTGTATGATGGAGGTATTATATTATCCAGTCACTATGTATGGTGATAGAAAGAAAGCTGACAGGAAGAAAATTGATGCATTTAAGACGTGCTGGTGCTTGAGGAGAAGTCTGTGGATAATGTGGACTGACAGAAAGATGAACAAGGGGGTCCTAGATCGAATCAAGCCAGAATATTCCCTTGAAGCAAAATTGATGAAACTACGGAGAAGGCAAGACTCCATGAAGGAGCAATAAGCCTAGGGAAAGTCAAAGGCAGAGGAAGAAGACCAAACATGAGATGGATTGATTCTATAAAGGAAGTCAAAGTGTTGTGTTTACAAAAACCAAGCAGGGCTGACAAGGAGAGGACATTTTGGAGGATGTCATACAATAAAGCTTAAAAAAGAGGTAGGTGAGGGATATGATAGAGGTGAATAAAATTATTCATGATGTGGAAAAAGTGTGTATGAAGAGGTTCTCTCTCTCTCTCTCTCTCTCTCTCTCTCTCTCTCTCTCTCTCTCATGATACTACAACTCAAGCTCACCCAATGAGGCTGAATGGTATGAGATCCAGAACAGACTTATTCACACACACAAACAGTATAAATAAACTGTGTAATTCATAACTACAAAAGGTAGTGATGGTCACCCACTTGGACTGCTTTAAAGGGGGATTAGACAAATTAATGGAAAATAAAGCCATTGATGGCTACTAGTCATAATGCAGTGCATTACTGGTAGGTCTGGCTGATGTGATTCCTTCAACTCACCCATGGATAATTTCAGTGTTTGAAGAAGAACATGCAAACTTCCCTTATGATATGCTTATGTGTCAGACTACAAGAAGTAAGACAGACATTTAATTTTTATAAAGTTAGTTCATTTCTTTGCTAAGTAAGGTTTGATGCTGTACAAAACGTGTTGTATTTAATCACTACTCAAGCAAATGCACATTAACAATTAGTGTCTAAACAAGAAGGAGAGGTAAGCAAAGGCACAGCCATATTGCTTATTTCAGATGATGAGAATGACAGCAAAGACCCAGCAGTTTAGCTGGCAGAATAATCACTGGAACATAAATCCAAACCCTAAAACAAGGAAAATACCTGCTCAAGATGTTCAGTTCCTCATACACTCTATAATTTTGTATGTTGATGGGTAGGTCTCTTGTTCCTTTAGTTCTTGGAAGTTGTGTGAGATAGCATCGGTTCCTGTTTACAGCATACTGCATATGCACACTCTTAGGACATTGAAACAGGTACCGTTCTACTAAGCTTGGTGCTTGCATCAAACCTGACTTCTCTGTTGCTCTTTAATATAGCTGATGATCAAGAGGTGGTCCTACGTGATCGCACAGTGAGAGGCCTGCACAACCTCCCTGGGGCTGCCACCACTGCAGTGCCTCCAGCAACCTCACATGGAGTCCCAAACTCCAAATCCCACCTGGGCATCCATGGAGCAGTGCTTCTGGATGGCAAGGCCTGAGTCACAGCCCCACTCATTGGCATCCACCTCCACCACTTCCAGGTGCTTCCATCCCTTGATCTGCATTGGCCCAAGCAAGATTTTTTTTTCTGATGCTGCTTCCATGGACTCCCATTTTCCACCTGACATAAGGCATTCTACTTTTTTGGTAGAAAACCTCTCTCTGCTTTGCTGAGCGGTCTGCAGATTCCACAGCTGCCATTCCACAGCCTGGCTTTGATACTTCACAAATTACAACACCTTGCTTGCAGGATTCAAATAACCAACGACTTTTAAAACGTGTTGACACTGTTTTAAAGTAGCCTTTTTCAACATGGTGCTCTGCATATGTGTTCGACTACAAGTTCCACATCCCTCTGGGGATTATGAGACTTGTCGTCCAACACATCTGGAGCTTTTAAAAAATGTTGATAGATTGCCTTTAGGGGAAACCATATCAGAATGAAATTGTGGTATTCTGGTTTGGTTTTTACTGACATTTGCTCAACATTACCTCATGGGTTGGTTTCCTTTTCAAGCTCGCACAATTTTTTGCTAGGTAAAAGTGATGAATACACCATGGAGAGATTCTTGGTACCTCAAGTGATTTCTGCTTGCAGCTGCTACTCACGCACACACCCTTACTCAGAAACATGTGACATTTATTTAATGCATGGAAACTATTTGGGAAAGCACCATTTAAAAATTTCTAAACCCATTTTGAGAAGCTTAGCTGTGGTGGCCTGTGGCTATGGTAGGCATGTCATGAGTGGAGTCAGCTGGAGCCAGGGATCAGACTAGATGGCCTGGGAAGGTACCTTCTGACTCACTCTGTTTCTATGTTTCTAGTGGTAGAACATGTATTCTAAAGTCCCAAGGCCAATTCCTTGCATCTAGGATTTTTTTTTCAAGTTCAGGGAGTAGGTGATGGGTGAGCCTTCACTCTGCCTGAGAAACCCCTTGTGAATCACAGTAGGAAAACTTAAGCTAAATGAATGTATAGTCTGATATGTGATAAGGAATCTTCCTACATTTCCCCATCCACTCATGAAGCTCATTACAGGCCCAGCCCTACTATTAGGCAGTATATTTCAGGCACTATGAAAAAGCATCAAATGACCATCTGTCCATCCATCCATCCATCCTGTCAGGGAAGAAAAGATGCACCTGTGGGATTTTCAGTAGGAATTCCTATGAAGGAATTCAGCCTCCACATGCAAGGGTTAAGACTGTGGTAGGGGTGAGGGCTCGGCACACATGCAGACCCCAACCCCAGCGTGCCTACATGCCCAGCTCCTCTGTAGATCTTTAAATGTTGATGTGTTTCCTCTTTTGTTGATTCATAAGTGGCCATCCTATGAGTGTTCTGGATTTCAGGGAGCCTTGTAAGCAGCTGAAGTAAGTCAGACTTCAGTAAATCAGCTACTTATTTTATTTTATTTATTTATTTATTTATTTAATTGATTAAAACATTTTTATGCCGCCCCATTCGCCGAAGCCTCGGGGCGGCTTACAACAAATATACTCTCCCTGCAGACTTTGCTCTAAATATGTGTTCATCTTTGGGGGTGCCTAGCTGTGGACACTTCATGCCCTTTAAAGCTTTATATGTGCAGACCGAACACTTGCGCAGGACTTGTCTCAGAGGCCAAAAAAAGCTTCTGGACCTGGTTACTAACTTTCTGTGATGTGTGGAGTGACATTTGCTGATCTGCTCAGACTAAAAACAAAAAAAAAACAAAGCCACACAAAACAAAGCAGCCATGTCCTTAGACAAGTCACTTTTTCGTTGTCTACTAGTCACAGAGTTGCTGTGAGAATAAAATCTGAAATATGTGGAAATACATAGTCTGAAACCCTGGGATAAAACGGGCAATACATCTAAATGGATAATAATACATTATTGGAAAAATTCTCCGAAGATACACATCTGGTATACTTTTGGCTGTTTCCCAATCCAGTTTTCTGAGAACTGGAAGTATATTCTGTATCATGGTATTCCAGTTGGTTCCCAAAATGGGGGAATTGTGTTCCCCAGGGGCCTCTGATCATGGCTCAGGTGTGTAAGAGAAATTATTCTGAATTGCAAGGGTACCTCCCACTGCCGTCCTTCTGCGGAGAATGTTTCCTCAAGGCACCCTCCTTGGGAATGTTCCTCTGAACGAACAGAATGTCTGGGCGGACAAGTTCCTCCGACAGAACCTGGCAATGATATAAGAATTCTCAATTTTAACTAGCCATAATGACACCATACACTGCAAAGTTAGTACCTGCCCAAAACAAATGGAACAAACTCATACCTTCTCTTCCCCACTTCTGACACTAATAAGCATACATAGCAAATCACAACCATTGTTGCAAAATTATTAGGCAATAAATACATATATTTCTTCCCACCCTGGCCATGATGCCTGGGAATGATAGATGCTGTAGTCCAGTGCATGTGAAGGGAGCCAAGCTAGGGAAAGTTGCTGCAGTTCACTGGATGTGGTTGGACTACAACTCCCATCATCCCTCACAATTGCATCTGCTGGCTGAGTTAGATGGGATTTGGGAGTCCAACAGCATCAACTGGGTCACAGCTTACTTATTCTTAGCCCAGTGGCTGTCATTTATTTATTTAGCATGAGTGGACCTTTATCAGGCCATTGTTAATCAGCCTAGATCAGATTATTAGCAGCTCATTTCTAGGCATGTTTACTCAGAGACAGGTTCTAGGAACTGGCACTGTGTGCAATGGGACTGAGGGCCATCTGCAAAGGACAGTTACGTCACATAATGGATGCCACTGGCGATGATCTGTTGCATTTTATTTTTAGACCGTGGGCAGGAAAATAAAATTCAAGACTTTCCTTGGAAAAACTCCTGAGAAAGCTTGGCTGAGCTTAGCTGTCATTCTGCAAGGTTCCATACCCTTGCTATGGTCTTCCAAATGTTTGCTTTGTGCAGGGTGATTGCAGAGAAATCTGGGGTCTGGTGCAGGTCTTGATAACACTGCTCTTTTCCAGACAAACCTGCAGCAGATGTGCTGGTATGGGGCAGTGGGCAATGTTGCAGCCAGCTCCAGAAGAGAGATAGAATGAGGGCTATGCCAAATCCTGACCCCCAATTTCCTGAAAGTTTTCTTTGCTCATAAAAGAGGCTTCTGCTGTTCTGCCTCCTTCTCAGGGCATTTCATAATTTCTTCTGCATTTCTTTTGGTGCTGTTTCAAAGCTTACCTAATGACTGTATAGTGGTTAAGGTTCTCTAGCTGTGGTTTCCTTCTATTATGCATCTCTCTCAAGCTCTGCAACCTCACAGATGAACTGCACTTCCTGACCCGAAAAAGCACCATGGGAAGGATCACCTAACCATGTCTTGTTCTGGGCTTTGGCTGACATGAGGGAAGCCAAGGTGGCTCCAGACTTATGGAGAGATGAGTGCAGTTATAGGACAGGGACTTCCATGCAAACTCTGTGACCTCACCACTTTGTTCTTCACTCAAAGCAACAAATTGTCTTTGGGTGGCCCTAGAGACATACGAAGATCCCTGCTGAGTAAGCCCAATGGCTTATCTTGTCCAGCATCCTGTTTTTCAGGGTGGCCAAGTTATGGGAAGCAGTGACCATCTCTACTTGAGTAGCTAGATGTTTGGAGTAGGATTAGAGGAGTGCTGCAGGATCAACTCTTGAAGCTTGCTGGGACTATCCTACTTCATAGAGCTGTTGTTAGGATAAAACAGGGGACAGGGAGGAAGAAAGAAATATTTTGAGCTCCTTGGAAGATAGATGGCAAGCCAATGCAATAAACTTCTCCAACCGTGAAAAGCTTCACCGAATGGTTTCTACACACCAAACTGTTGTTCCAAGGACAAGAGCAGAAAGACTCTCCTCCCTTTATTCCTGGTCACTTGTCAACTTTAATTTCACTGTATAAAATTAGCTCCAAGTTTGCTTGGAACCTGTTAGCTGTTTTCCTAAAGGGCGAGTTTGTGCAGCAACAGGTGTGGCCAGTGAGAACTTAGGGTACTAAAACTTCCCACTCAACGTGTGTCTAGGTGATGTGTCTTTTGGTGCAAGCGTACAATCTGGAGCTGATGTATAAAGCTTTGAAATGGCTTCAAAAGATTACTTCACAGGAGAAGGGAAAACTCTCACAATAAAATTCTGGTGGGTGGAGTGGCCAGGACCCCACCTTGGTCTTGGCTTGCTTCCATTGCAGTGTTTTTATTCCAACATACTGTACGGTGTTTGTTTGTTCCCTGAGGCACATGTTGTACATGTCACAGTGTAGTAACTGAAAAATTAACTTTCTGTCTCCTTTTGAGTAATTGCATTTCCTTGGTTCCAACGCACCTTCTTTTAGCTACAATATGTAATAATAAATACCTTGAAATCACTGAACTAATCCTTTCTCTCACACGCATGCTCACCATTCACAAATAACCAACAGGTTTCTAATCTGTGTGTGTGTGATTGATCTCTCACAACCTGTACCTACTTGATTGCTCTCCACAGTGATCCAGGAACCATTGTTCCTCAAGCCGGGGCAAACACAATGGCCATCACACTGCTCATAGTGCTTCTTGGCATATGGCACATAATCCACTCATCTGCAGATCAGCTTCTTTCCTCCAGATTCTACCCACAGTCCTTGTGCTGGTCTGGAAAAAACGGTTCAAGTCATGCTGTGAGCTGGTCTGCCCTGCCAGGTAGCTACCGGTGCCAGGATCTTCCAGAGCATGGATGTAGCAATTTTTTGTGCTGTGAGGCTCTTTAGATGGTCCTTTGCTCCGTTATGAAACACACAGCTAAGATTTCCCAATACTTTTTGCCACACTAAGGGAAATTTTGCCTGTTAAATTTCTGTGTGCCAGTCAGCACAAGGAACTTTCGAGCAGAATGGGGACAGGGGGGGGGGGGGTGTCTTCTGCTTGTTCTGCACCATATGATTATGGACTGATGGAAGCAAAGCATCTTATCAGAGAGCATCTGCAATACACTTTTGGGATGGGAAGTGAAGACCCTTAAATCTATCTGCAGCACATTAGCCTGTATAGTTGTTCAGTACAACAGCATGCTTAAAATGACGATAATGGCAGATTATTCCCCTGACAATGAATAGTGGAAAAACGAGAGGGGAACCTGAGGAGACCCGATTCTGTCCCTGACATGTGTTGTCTAGTGAAATCATCACAGCTGTGATTTGTCTTTTTAGCTAATGTTTTTAGAGTGTGGTTAAAACATGACTCATATCTCATACAGTACCTGGAATGGAATTCAGCTCTTCTGCAGGACAAACATGTTGTCAGTGCTGCACAACGTTTGAGTCAAGAGGCCTACATTACTGTACTATGTACTCCACAACCCACAATCTTTAGTCACACTAAGTGATGCAAAGCAGGTATAATTTCCAAGTTGCATTATGCAACTGCAGAAGTCAGAAAGTTTCTGTCACCCTCACACCCACAAAGCCAAGAAAACTAAGGGGAGGTTGTCCTATCTGCTCTTTCCTTTTCGAGGAAGTCTTGAGAATCAAAGCCTCCTGCTATGGAAAAACATGTATAGATGGATCTTGAGAATAGATTAGACAAGAATGTGAGTCTCCTCAGCCCTCTTCATCATCCAAAGTTGGACTTGATGGACACAGTACTACAATGCAGATGAAAACAACCATTTGCCACCAGCTGAGGGGATGATAATTTTATTCCTTTACCACCCAATAGCTTTTTGGAGATTTACAAGAGCATATAAAATACAGAAAACAATAAAACATCATAAACTTACAATGCAAAATTTAAAAGCCAAACATTAAACCAAATATTAAAAGTGCAACAGCATACACAAATTAAATCAGAAGCAGCTGACAAAGTGTGCTGATGTAATATTAAAACTTATTGAATGCCCTGTCATGGAGGACAGTTGCAACTTCTACGGGCTTGTTTGATAACTGAGAGACTGTCACTGAGAAGGCCCTCCTCCAATGGAGACTCCCTGGGAGGTGTCAATCAGAAGCAGGCCCCAGATCTTGATCGTAGTGTCCAAGTAGATCCCAGGTGGAAGAAGCACTCGGTCCAGCATTGTGGTACCAGCTGTGTTTTTATAGGTTAACACCTGCACACTGAACTGGGTTCAGAAGTATATATGCAGCCAATGCAAGCAGGCCAGCATTGTTGCAATGTGTTCGGACCTTCTGTTCCCTGTTATTAATCTGGCTGCTGTATTTTGCACAACCTGTGGCATCTGAACAGCCTTCAAGGGCAGCCCCACAAACAGTGTATTGCAGCAATCTAGTTTAGGGATCACCAGAAAGTAAATTACTGAAACCAGGCTATCCTTGTCCAAACAGGGGCACAGTTAGGCCACTGCATGAAGCTAGCAGAAGACAGTCCAGGCACTGAGGCTGCCTAGAACTCAAGTTATGAAGATGACTCAAGGAGCATCCTCGAGCTAAGCACCCACTCCTTCCAGGACAATGTGACCTCATCCAGAACATGAATTCCCTCCATCCAGTGAAAAACCACACAATGACAGCAGCTCACTCTTGTCAGGATTGAACTTCCATTTGTTAGCTCTCGTTCAGTCCATTGTTGCAGCTGGGCACTGGTTTAGCATATCCACAGCCTTACCTGCTAAGGTAAATAGAGTGTGTTCCAGTGTACTGATGACACTTACCCTAAAGTTCCAGATGACCCCACTCAGCAGTTTCCTGTACATGTTTAATTTCACGGGGGATAAGATTGACTCCCGAGGAGCTCTGTATTGGAGATTCCAGAGAGCTGAGAATTATTCCCCAAGCACCACCTTCTGAAGCTGGTAATCCAAGCAGGAGAAGAACCACTGCAATGCAGTACCTTCTGCTCCCAACTCAGCTGGCCAACCCAGAAAGATACCTTGGTTGATGGTATCAAAAGTCACCGAGAGATTTAGGAGAGCCAGCAAGGTCATATCACCAATTTCCCTGCATCATCCCATGGAAGGAAAAAGTCACCTGTAGTTTCAATCTTAGCAGGCAGTGATCAGAGACTGATTCCAAGTCCCCCACCTTCGGAGCACTACCCCCTGCCTGGATGCAGAAACAAACAAGTAAGCAAGCAAAAAATACAGAGTGGGCTTTGCTACAAATGTTGGAAGAGTTCCACGGTTGCCATGGAGTCCATTAAATTCTGAGCCACCCACGAGAACATGGAGGTTAATACCCCCCACAACCAGCCTCCTGGAGCACATCTGAATCAGCAAAAAAGCCATAGGCTGCAAGGGGCTTTTTAGAACAGGGTGCAGAAGGAGAGATACAGAGATACAAAGCCAGGCTCCTTGCCAAAGGGTGTGCTCATACATATGGCAAAGACTACGAGAAGACTTTGTAACATTTGTGAGACATGCTACAAGAAGAGTGCCCTTAAGCCTAGCCGTTTTGAGAAACATGCACACAGAACACCTTGGCATGAAAACTGCCTTTTAGCATGGGAAAAAAATGGAAGAAGAGCTGTACGTGCAACAAATTCAAGTATGCGCAAGTCACAAAAAGAAGCATGTGCAAGGAGCGGGAGGGGATCCATGGCTTCGAGCAAGAGCAAGAGCATGAGAGGAGAAATCGGGCAAGATGCCAACTGGCCAAGGCTTTATGCAAGGTAAAGCCTTTATCCAAAGCCTTTATGCCTCTGCCTCTGCACATGTTATACAGAGGACAGGTGGGCATTTATGCTGACTTATGTTGATAACCTGACTGTATGTCATGACAACTGAAAAGCATAAACTGCACACTACCAAAACAAACAGGTAGAAATCAAACATTTAAGAGATGGCAGTTATCTACTTAGAAAGCCTAAGGCTAATATATGTAATCTAATGCCTACACTAATGAAGACAAGTTTTCATATAGGAAGGGAACCTAGTGAGCTCTTATCAGAAAACAACAATTATAGAGATACAGGGAAACATCTGTACAGAACTGATGGGCCTGAGATAGTCACTGCAGTAGGGATGCTGTGCAACCAAACTAGCTCACCCAAACTGACTGGACTGCAGTCAAATGCATAGCAAGACACCTGAAGAGGACTATGCACTCAGAGTTAAGGCTGCCAGCCACAACTTAACCAATAAAATACACAGATGCAGATGGGCTAGAGGCATTTCAGACAGCAAACCTACTAGTGGATGGACAGAGGTAGAAACAGACAGAGATACAGATGTCTTCTATGGGGCAGAACTGGGAGTTCTACAAACAACAAACATGCCATGGTTTCCCATGCTTCTACTGAAGCAGAATATGTATCAGCTGCAGAAGCATGGATTAGCCCAGCCTTCCCCAACCTTGTGCCTTCCAGACATGTTTGGGCTGCAACACCCAGAATTCCCAGTCAATGGTTCTGCTAGATGAGACTTTTGGGAGTTGTGGTCCCAATCTCTATGAAAGCCACCAGGTTGGGGAAGGCTGGCTTAACCTACTATCTGAGGAATTGGGAGTTGAGGAGATAACTTTACAGATTCATGAGGGCAGCCAAAGCTGCATAAGACTTTAAATAGCACATGCACCAAACACATTGATGTGAAACATCGTACAATAAAAGGTCTAATGTTTGTGGAGTTATGCTATTTCCCCACAGAAACCATGGCTGTGGATATACAGGCCCTTCGCTGAAGATAGTTGCTGGGTCTGAAGGAGAAACCAGGTCTGTAACAAGTGGCATTGAGAGGAAGAATGCTGGATAACATGAACAACTCTACATGCTTCCCAACACTAGGATATGAAAGAAGGCATGAGGTAGCAAGAGCTACTTTCTTGATCATGCCCCTTGTTGTCCTGTAACTTGATTGTTCCCTCTGTTCCTCCTTTGCCTCTGGAACAGGCAATATGTGTTTTCTCCCTGAAAGAAGGAGAAGCAAGTAATTCTATTTCAGTTTTTCACACGAGTTTAATTTTGGATTTGCTTGTTTGGTCCAGTGCCCCACATAATACTACTTCTTTGATTCATGAAATGAGTCTTTCCAAAGAATGCAAGGAATGGAAATAAACTTAATGCAATATATCATAACACCATAACCTGCACACTTTCTGAGGTCCTCAACAGACGGCCTTGTCTCTTGCCCACCATCGAGGGCACTAGGCTGGCAAATACAAGGGGAAGGGCATTTTTGGTAGTGGCCCTGCATCTCTGGAATGTACTTCCATACAAGGTTTGTCAGGTCTTTCTTGTTTGGCAGGACTTCAGGAAAGCTCTGGAGAGCTGCCACTTTTGCTGGTCTTTTCTTAATTTGGGGACTGCTAGTTTTATTCATAATCACGGTTTGTATTTCACCTGACTGTGTCATATTATTTCTTTTCTCTTGTACACCAGCTTGGTAGGCTTCCACCCTTACAAGCTGCCTAAAAATAATTTTAAATAAATGGAACAAATGAC
Source organism: Varanus komodoensis (assembly GCF_004798865.1). Taxonomy (NCBI): domain Eukaryota; kingdom Metazoa; phylum Chordata; class Lepidosauria; order Squamata; family Varanidae; genus Varanus; species Varanus komodoensis. Next base: position 38,951,150 of record NW_025336087.1, on the reverse strand, counting down.
TGCTCACAGAATTGTATTCCTCCTACTGATATTATGTGTGTTTTTAAAACATGACTTGTACTAGAATAACACACTCATCTTTAATACGCCTCTGCCATGCAATGTGCATGTCCTCAAAGTGATCTAATAAATAGCCCCTCTTAAAGACAACAAAGGCATAAACCTCCTCAAAGTAACCAGCGCTGGCTTCTAAGAGGCTCTGTTGTTTCATCTCCATATTGCTTTTCATCCTTTTGTTTTATGGTGCTAGCAAGTGAGGGGCATTTTGTCTTTTCTTTGCAGCCTGGGAGATGAGAGAGGGCTCCTGAGGGTTAATCGCATTGTGAGATTTTAATTCATGCCTCAAACAAAAGCTGGGATTGGCACAATGTTCTACTTCCACAACAGTGACCCAGTAATTTCAAAATGCTTGGAGGGCTGTTGTAAGGCAGCAAAAACTGAGACAGCTTTTTTCTTGCCTAGTTACTGAGTAATTTCTCCAGTAAAAGGCAGAGGATGTAAGTTGCTAGGGCTCTGATTTGCTTTTGCTTTGCACGTGAATCATGAGAGAGAGAGAGAGAGAGAGAGAGAGAGAGAGAGAGAGAGAGAGAGAGAGAGAGAGAGAGAGAACAAAAGCAAGGAATCAGTATTGCTATAGTACATTGTCTTTCTACTTTGGTTAGCCTCTAAGAAAATAAAGACAACATTTTAAGGTCACCAGTCCATACTTTGCTCTGTTTTTATGTTGAATTGATTTACAAAACATTTTCTTTGCTGGTTGTTTTGAACCTTTGTTTCCCTCAACAAAGGCAAAAGTGTTGCAACATCAATTTGCGTGTGTCTGTGTGTGTGTGTGTGTGTGTGTGTGTGTTTAAACACAATTAAATATTACTATGGATGAATAACAAAAGGTCTTCAAAAAACAAACAAAATTTCACCACATCCTGCTACCAACAAGCCCCAAAACATTTCTGACCATTACTACTATCAACTTAAATTACTGTAGCAGTCCCATTGTATGCCAGAACTCTGGAAAAATATGTGGGAAGTGTCTGCAGAAATTTTGAAAGTCTTGTGCAAGTCTTGTGCAGCTCAGTCTTTTCTTCTCTTTCTGCACATTTACAAGCTAATCCATTTTCCCCAAACTTTAAACAGTCCCATTGCACAAAACCCCTTGCACCTCTTTGTCTGAAATTCTACTATGCTTAGCAAGAAATAAAAGAGCTGCAGGTTCCTCTTTAAAAAAAAAAATCAATTAAGGCACCTGGCATAAACATGTATACAACTTTTTGTCTAAGAAAGGGATATTGTGGCTGCACATTTTGTCCAATCCTTTCCAAAAGTAGAAACTTCACAACCATTTATTCATTCCTCATTGTACATCAGTGGCGAGACTTATGCCATCGTGGATTATCCAAAGCAAAGCTCTGCTACAGTCAAGGTAGGGCTTGCTTTCTGAAGCAATGTCTGAAGTGAGTCTTCCACCCTTGCTTTCTATGCTCATCTTCATCAGTGGTATATCACAGATCTTCGAATCATCCCAGACGTCAACAATGGTGAAAGTGCCTTGAAATAACTAGAATGGTAGTTTAAACAGTAAAGCTGTTTCAGTTCAATGTGAGAAAGTGTAGAGTACTGTGCAATGGGGCAAACAATCCAGATGGGATCTGAGCTAGTGGTGACTGGCCGAAAAAGAGATGTTTAGGTTGCAGTGGAAAACTCAATGAAAATTCCTACCCAGTGTGCAGCTACTGTGAAAAGGGGAAAAACCATGTTAAGGATAATCAGGAGAGAAATTGAAAACTGCCAGTACCATACTGCCCTTAAACTAATCTACAGTGCAACTGCATTTGGAATATTCTGTTCTGGTCATTGCACCAAAAAGAGATATTGTAAAGTTGGAAAAAAGTGCAGAAAAATGACAATGGGGCTGGAGCGAAGTTTTTATGAGGAAAGGTTAGAACAGTTGAGATAGTTTAGCTTACGAAAAAAGGAAGTAACATGAGACATGCAAGAGTTGTACAGAATTATGGACAGCAGAGAGGGGGTGGATAGAACTTTGACTCTGAAGGGTCAATGCTTTTCTTAGGAATATGAAACTAAGGTAACGAGATACCTTTTTGCTGGAAGTAGTTCTGCCTTCTTCCTCACATCCGTTGCATTGGGAGAAATTTATGCTCTCTTTGTTTGCTTAAGTTTATCATAAAATGAGAAGAAGAGAAAATCTCCAGAACTCTCCTTTTCAAGGAGAGCTGCAACATTTTGGTGCCAAAACTTATGAAGAACATGCTGCAGCCTAAGGTCAGGAACAGAATACCTGAAGTCTTGGAGAGACTGGCATGCAAATGTTACAGTCGGAACCCTGATAACTAAAATGTTGCAAAAATAGAATGTAACTTGAAAAAAAATGAAGAAAGTTTGAGTCAGTTCGCTGCAGCAGTAGCAGCAGCAGAAGCAGAAGACGACGACGGCGAAGAATTTTTTAAGCAGATTTGATCGGGGCATTGAAACTGAGGGAAACTGATTGAAACTGAGGGAAAGAGGTGGAGGCAGCACAAATACAGATAGCATCAGTCTGTGGAAGACTCGTGTTGCAAAAGCAACTGGTAAAATTCAGGCAGTCAATCCTCATCTTCTTCAGGAATAAGAGAGAATTCTTAACTATGGTTGTGATGAAATTTAGTGGAATCTACCACTCTACCATTGGTGAACTTCCTCTCATGTTTGGACTGGTCTAAGAAAGTGAGCAAGTTGAGAGGAAATCTCCAAATGTTTGTGGAACTCCAGTTGTGCAAGTGGGAATCCAGCAGATTCTCATCTCTAAAGCAGATTTCTCACACTCCCTAAGCTCAACCCCTGCTGGAGTGATTTGCTCAAGAAACCATCTGCTGGCAAAATTTTGGAGTAAATTTAAAACTTCCATTCACCAGAACACACAAGCAACACAGGTAGATAAATTTAATTACCTAAAATCCTTTTTAGGTGGGTCAGCAGTCAGTTCAGTGGCAGGATTCCCAAAATCAGAAGAAGATTATGGAGCAGGGTTACAGACTGATTTGGGTTGAAGGACTTGGTATTGATGCCCACATGAACAAACTGGTAAGCCTGACTACATTTTTAAAGAATCAACAGACATTACTGTCAAGTGTATGATCCCAGTGAAATTCAGATATGGCTCCTGGAGGCCTGGGGAGCTGTATCAAATACCTATGGCAGTCTTTTGTGTCCAGAACTGATGAAGGTGATCCCTGAAGTTGTATCATTAGAGTTCACCATCAGCAAGGATGCCAGTGATGAATGGAGGTTACTGGAACTTCAGAGGTTCCTCCAACACAAAGCTGAGAGCCGGAATGAAATGTAATTTTGTTGTGAGCTGGAGTTACAGCCAAAGGTGGTGATAATTCAAGGAAAAACAAACTCAACCCAATACAACAAATATTTAGAACATAAGAAAGGCTGAGCTACAACCTCATCTGCCACAATACCAACTACAGTGGTGCCAGAACCAACCTGTATCCCGTATGTGAAGATACGGGATTGTTGTATATTGACTTGTAGACATAAAAGAGAATCTGAAGAATCAAGGAAGATGTTTCTCATATCTAGGGTTAAGGCATACTGGCAAATCCTACAAAGCTAGAGGAATTGGCTGTTCTAGGTGTGGAAAATGTTACTGCAGGTCAATTTGCTGTCAAGACTGAAATCAGAAATTTACTTTAGAGAAAGGTGCAAAGGATATTTCTTCAGTAGCCCCGTAGTGTTTTCAGTGCCTCTGCTTGAAACAGGCCCAAGGCTACAGAGCACAGTACTGTTGGAAACAGTGCCAGTGTTTGCACAAGCGACAGCAGGGCAGAAAGTGGAGTCTTTTGTACCAAATGGAGGCAATCGAAAAACGTTCACTTGAGGAGACATTTCAAAGACACTGAAATTCCATGTGGCTGGAGAGGAGGCACTGGCTGTTCATTCCTTTGGGATAATGACTCCACTAACTTCTAAAAGAGGGTCAAGATCATACTCCAGGGCCTCTGGGAAGAGAAAGGAGCATTGGGCTGAAGGCACTGGAAGCATTGCCAGGGTATAATGCCATGTTAAAAATCTCAGGAGGAGATCCATGGCAAGAATTGGAAACAAAAGGTCTCCAACTGCCTGAGATCAGAAAGCCAAGGGCATGAATTAGCTCTTCTGACTGGAGGAGTTGACAAACTAGCTGAAGACAATCTCTTAAGGGCTTGAGAAAAGAGCAGCTTTGGTGTAAGGGTCCTAGTTGGCAGTCTCAATGAGGAAATGCATGACCACAATATCCCTCTGAACATAGGAGACCTATGAAAATGGACTCTGAATTTGAAAACAAGGCTTTGAGTGTTGTGCAAGCCAGCTGGCACTCAAGAAATACAGTAATTTAAGCTGCTTACTACAAGTAACCAGTTGGATACAGCATTTTGTATATAGCCTTCAAACCTCATCAGACAAATGTAATGCTCCACTGACTGCTGGTGAAATTTTGATGCTGAAATACATTGGATAGGAAAACACAACTGCAAGTCTTCCCATCAAAAGTGCAACAGCTGAGCCTCAAGACACATTGAAAGAGTGACTCAGAATTAGCCGAGTTGAATGTCTTCCTGGACAACATGGACTTATATGGGGAAGACTACAAAAGACTTTATTTGACTTTGACCGACAGCATCCATGCATCCTACTAGCCACCTGCAAGGTTTTTGGACCACTGATGCAAGACAGACTAATGCATGCTAGGCTGTGTAACACTGTAGCACAGCTAAGAGAGGTTCTAGGTGATAAAAAGGCAGACCATGGTAAAAAAATTAATTCAAAAGTGTGCAGTGTGCAAAGTACATCAAACACTACCAGAAGTTATCAGAGAAAGCATATATAGAGCAATTCATTTCGAATTAGTATCAGATCAAAGTACAGGAAGTTTTCTGTTAGCACTAATAAGGTTTATTGCCAGATATAGGCTGTGTAAGATTGTATATTCTGATAATGCCAAAATCTTTAAGCAAGCTGATCAAGATCTGAAGAACCTTTAGTGGTAGAGAAATTAAAAAAAAACTTCCAGAATTCTTTGGAGAAAGAGGAATTACTCAAAAATTCATGCTTGAACAAGGAACCTAGTGGGAAAGGTTTTGGGAAAGACTTGTTAGATTTGTCACAATTTGTATAAAAAGGGATACTGGAAAGAACTTGAAACAAGCTTAATTGAAATGGACACAGTACTGAACTCATTTATTTATAATGAGACCGAAGAATCATTACTGCTAGCCCTCCATTTTCTTCTTTGGCAGAAATTAACCCTGTCAACTCAAGAAAATGTCATTTGAGAGGCAGAAATATTGATGAACTTCAATGAATTTGTTTTGGAACAGATAACAAAGAGATTAATGCCATGGTGTTCAGATCTGCACATTACAGCAATGACCCGAAGTAGAGCACAGAGTTCAAGGTGAATGACTTGGCCCTTATTCATGAGGATAAAATACCTAAACACACATAGCATGTTGGAAGAACTAAAGAAATGTTCCAAGGACGTGATATCTGGTTACATTTGTGTCCTGTACATCTGCCACACCAAACAATTATTAGAAGACTCATCTACTTGCTGTATCCTCTGGAACTTTAAAAAGGAGATTAATTTGAAATAAAATTCATCAGGCTGGAGTTCTCTAAACTGAGAGCCAATGTGTTGCAGTGGTTTGCATGATGGGCTAGGGCTCGGGAGACCCAGGTTTTAGCTCCCCCTCATTAGGAAACTCACTTTGGGGCAGTCACAAGCTTTCAGCCTAACCTTCCTCACAGGGTTGTTGTTCCAAGAATCAAATGGAGAGGAGGAGAACCTTTCTCATTCCATTACAGCAGGGGAAATTTATGCTGTTTGTTTGCTTTCTTAAGTGTGACATTAAGTAAGAATAACAGAGAAAGTCTGTAGAGCACTCCTTTCCAAGGAGGTCCTTCTGTTGCATCTGGTGTGCAACAAAGAAAGGCATTTTTCTCCTGTTCCAAAATACCAGAATTGGAGATTATCCCATGAAGCTGATTGGTGGGGGATTTTGAACAGGTAAAAGGGAGCACTTCTTCTCAGAGCACATAATTCATCCAGGGATTTTACTTCCATGAGATGCAGCGAAGGCCAGCAATTTGAACAACTTTAAAACAGGATTAGATAAATTCACAGAGGAGAAAAATATCTATGTCTTCTGGTCCTGAAGACTGAATGTTGCCTTCCATATCTGAAGCAGTGTATTTTAGAATAATTCCTGCTAACCAGGAAGTTGGATAGGTGGGGTGGGGGAAGTTCACACAGCAACAAAAGGAGGCACTCTTTGAACCCACAAAGCAATGCAGAGCCCAGGAAAAGCCAAACTGGGCAAATAATTTCAAGAAGATGTGTGCAAAACTGACTGAGAAATGGGGAGGGGGTAATATAAAAAAAAAAAGCAATTTAATAGTATGTCTTTCTAAGTAGACTTGCATAGTATTGAGCTTTTAGTTGTATTTTGGTACTCTTAGAATCAATGTGGAAAGTTAGCCCTGTTGATTTCAGGGGGAACTCAGGACAATTAATTTGATTTAGTGCCATCCCACTGAATTTAGTAGGGCCTATTTCCAAACTCATGTGTTTACAATGAGCGCACTCTCATGGATCAGTAATAACTTTGGCATTTCTGAGAATTAAACATTTTCTTCCATCTTTCTTTTTTGCTACCTGGAAATAGTATAAGAATGGGAAGGTTCAAGTGGAAGAGAAATTATATAAGCATTCTTTGAAAAAATGGTTGACTTTGGTGGCCAGCTACCATTGTAAGTAAACATGTCATAAAATGACAGAAAGCTGTGCTTAGAAGAATTTGAAAGGATGGAAGCATTTTGAAATGGTAGCCCCTTAACCAGTGTCCTAGAAATAGACCTCCCCTACAGGGTTTTGTCCTATTTTACAGTAGCCTTTTCTTTATAGACCAGAGGCAACAATGGCAAAGAGGAAGTGGAAAGTAAATGGGACAATATACTCTCTGCACCCATTTCCTCTGCAAATATTTCATTGAGGAAAATGTTTAGCAGTTCTGCCTTTATCAGGCACAAGAAGAAAGACAAATCATGATTTATTAAATTATTTGCAAAATTAGTTACACCAAATGTGTTTTGCTTTCTTCAGGGATAGGGGTAAGGAGCAGTAATATTTCAGAGCCCCCAAATTTAACCTTTTTTAAGGAAGCCCAAAGGGCACTTTTTCAAACTTTCCATCTAAAATTCTGGAGGGGGGGTGAAAAGGGGGTACTGAAATTGTATGGAAGAACGGGGGATGTCAAATGTTCATTAGGTTGTAGACAGTTTGCATCCACATTTATTGATGTAATGGCATCCCTTTATCAGGACTGGTAGCGAAGTAGCTTCTGATGGAAGCTGCCAGTCGAAGTCACCAGTTTCTCCCATGACCTAGACTGATGCTACAACTGTTATGAAGACCTCCGTTTCTAGAAGAAGCAAGCTTGCCCTACTCCCAAAATTCATCTGCATCCCAATCTTGTGAAATGGTGAACCTTTAGTTCCAACTTTACCTGCTATTTCTGGCTTAATTATTTCAGTGTCTATAACATAAAAATATAAAAAGGGAAAAACATACACATAAAAGAACACCTGGAGTAAAATATTAAATATTGCAAGGATTGTATGTAGAAAAAGAAAGATTGTTTCTGCAGCACCTCACCACTGTAGTACTTTATTGAAATCAATAACTCATATTATGAAGGCAGATCACTACTAAACTCAGTGCTTTATCTGGACTGGCAGAAGAGAATTGACTAGCATTGACAGCTGACCTCCACCAGAGCCAGATGATGCTACCATCCCTCCCAGCTGTCAGCCCTGCAACTCTTGTCCCTTTTCCTAGTGATCCCCTGGCTGCTGCTTCTTTGTGCAACATGCCCCTTGCACTGCCTGCCTCCTCTCCCTGCTATTCCTGCTCATTTGCTTCTTGTAAAGATGCAGACCCCCTTCATGCATTGTATGCAACCAAGGGGGTATTCTGGTCCACCCTGAGGCTGTGCTGCTGCTGCCCCTCTCCCCCTTCCCCCAAGCTCCGTGCCTTTGGCATAAACATCTGTGGGGAAAGCCTGTACAGATAGATCTCCACACACCTAGGCTTTCCTGGGCACTGGCACTGGAACTAGGACCTTTCTTCCCGAAGACAGCCATGGCTGACACGCGGGTATTGTGGTGTAGGAAACTGCAGCTTTGCAGGAGGACTATCAGCCAGGCCCTGCTCACCTTGTCTGCCTGCACGTGCATAAAGTGTGCATAATTCAACTGTGTAATACATGTACAGAGACATGAATCCACATGTTCCTACTATGTTACCTTGATGTACGTTATATATTGCACTTTTATTGGTTACCAACTTAGTTAGCACTCTGTCCACCAATATGGCTATGGAGATGGCAGGCGGGCTGCCATCTTGGGCTCTGTATCAGTGCCCAGTGGATTGTGTCCTGCGAATGGGCTTCCTAGAAGCATCTGACTGGCCACTGTGGAAATTATGTTGCTCTCCTACATAGACCTTTAGATTGACCAAGCATAGATCATTTCCTAACTCTCCTGAACCATCACAGTCTAACCAAATGTGAGGCTGAACAACTTGAGAGGCTGGAATGAATTCTCTCTTACATGCTCTAGTTACATGTGTCTTCTTTTACAAAGCAGGACTACCAAGGGATTGTCCTCTAACTTGAAGATGGCCTCTATTTGAAGGCTGCTCCAAGACCAGTTTAAAAATAAAGAACCAGCAGAAGGACGAGCCGGGCCTTGAAGTTGCCTGTCTAGAGTTGGCACCTGGACAGTGAGCTGAGCAAAGCACACAAATCACCTGGTCACAACCTTCCCTATTATGGTGAGATGTACAGAATTTCTATTTAAACCTCAATGATTTGTTATATATTTGCATCTGTACATGTAAATTAGTATACACAAATGTCTTCATTTTTGGTGTTACATCTAGTGATAATAACCCTCATCAGATGAGTTTGAGGAGAGAAAGTTGCAAAAGGTAGGTCATGCTGAAGGATGGGTTTCCCACCGATGGCTAAAGTGCACATGCATTTTCAGCAGAAAGTTCTTAAAGGAAAGATGGGACTGTTGCGATGAAACCTCTATGCCGAAGTGGTGTGGTGTTGTGCTATTTTTTTAAAAGCCCCAAATGCAGAACTTTCTGGGCATTGCAGTATCATGATGGTGGTGGTGGTGGTGGTGGTGGAACCATGGGAGCAGTACAAGAAATGGCAAGGCAGGTATTCCAACCAATGTACAGCAATTTCCATAACTGAGCAAGGAATGTGTCAAATTTTTGGACTGAACCGAAAACTATTTTTAAGTCACTCTAACTCTGTTTTCTGGCATGAAGAGTGGGCAATTATTGCATTTGTACACAGAACAGATTTATTACTCAAATCTGTACCATGAAGAAATATTTCTGGAATGCCCTATTTTTGCCATTTCCCAGGTATATCTCAAACGGTGTTCTTTAAATTGGCAAAAGTCAAAGATAGCTTTAAGAAACTGACTTTGTTTTCAAAAACTGTTTCTACCATTGCATTAAGGTAAATTTGTCAACTAGTTAGCAGCAAAATGCTTCTTTCTGAACCAACACTGTTTGATTATCCAGATTTCTGTTCCCCACTTTGCTGACCATGTATCCTACTTTATAGACGAGAGTCCTCTACTTGAAAGGAAAGGACAGTCTTTCATCCAAAGGAACCTTCTCTTTGGAGGACAGTCAGGTCCAAATCCAATGGCAAGAACTCCAAGAATGGGGAGCAGGGACCTTACAGTTGCCTGTCAACACTTACCAGAACAGCAGACCAAACTGCTCTTTCCTCCCACTAGAGCAAGTTTTCCTGTGAGAGCCAGTGTGGTGCAGGGGTTGGAGAGTTGGACTGGGCCTGGGAGATCTGGATTTTACTCGTAGTTCCATCTCAGCCACCAGGCTCCTGTGTGACTTAGGCCCAGTCACTGACCCTCAGTCTAAGCTATATTGCAGGGGTGGCCAGAGTGAGGCTCACGAGCTGCATGCAGCGCTCTGAATTTATTTTGTGGCTCTCTGCCCACCACCTGCAGGTGCCCACGAGCAGCTCTCAGACATGTGGCTCTTCCTTCAAGCAAGTCTGGCCACCCCTTCTGTATTACAAGGTGGTCATGAGGATAATGGAAAGTATGTGGCTTGTGTAAGAGGAAGAGAGGCAGGGCATAACTGCAATGCAATAATAAGAAATAATGCTAGTAATCTGTGCATATAGATGAGCACATGTCCTCCCTTGTCCCCATTTTCAGTGCTGCACTTCCTTCTGGGGGCAATGCGTCCGTGGCAACCCAGTTCCCAGGAGAGGTCTGTTCTTCTGGCCGACATGCAAGCCATGATTAATTCCGCTAGATCTTCCAGTGCTGATTAGTGGGCAGGCAGTGGGCAGGATGATGAGCGGCCTCTCTGTCATTTTGGTACCAAAGACTTCCGTGGGAATGAAGGTGGGCAGAGGCAGGGGCTTGGGAACAGAAGGAGGCAATGTGGGTGACTGCGAGGGCTAATGGACTCATGCGGAGAAAGGCAGATTGACTGACAGCGTGAGTAAACCAGATTCTCCGAACACCCGGTTGCTTACTCATGCCTCGAACAAGAGAGCTGCTGAAGGGGACAGCGGCCTCAGCTCGGTTGCTTAGAGATGGCTGCATGTGGTTGCTTGGAAGTACAGCATTTTAAAAAAACATTCTCTTCTCATGACCAAGAAAAATATCGCTCATCCGTGCATTCATGGTGCCAAGCTAATTAGCATTTGAATCAGAAACGTCTAGCTTTCTGTTTTGACTGAAAAGTCAGTAAAATCACTATTTTACTAGTAGGACATTGGGCTTTGCTGTCCCAGCCATCCCAAAATGCCAAAACATAAAATGCTGCACCCAGGCAGTTCAAATTCTGCATCAAGAAAAAATGATATAGCAGCTTATACTAATAATGCGAATGAACATAATTGAGCTTCTTTACATGAAAGCAAGTGGATTCCTTACAGGTGTTGTCACCCTTCCACAGCACACAGGGGTGAGGACTGGAGACATGGGGTTGGGGAGGGAGACTTAATCATAAGCAAATATATTTCTTCATTTTCTTCCAATTTACAAGACCCATCCGACTACTACTGTCCCAAGACAGTATTAGTCCAATGGCATACAAAAACCTTACATAAATAAAGTTGCAGAACTTGCCTTAAATATTTCAAATATGCTTTCTATTTTGTCTGATAGACAGTAATGTCCTCTATTCCACAGGGCTCATTTTCAGGCAAGGCTGCACAGGTTCAACCTTATTCTGACCTTGCTTGTTGTGGGTCAGGACTGGAATTTCTCAATGGCCTCACTTCACTGCCGGCTCCTGGAACTGGAAATTCTGCAAAATTGTCAGATGCTGCACCCTCTTTCAAGCAAACAAGGGAACAGAATCCTGCAGCCTCTGAGATTGTCTAGTGAGCCTCCCAGTGTAAGAGCTTGTGAGCATTCAGCCGCACATGTTGTTGTGGCAAACAGCATGAGGGGATTGCTGACCTGGAAGGGCCTCCACATTACTGGTGTTTTCCATCTTCCATCAGGCTTTCAATGTCTACCCTGTACAGGATCCTGTTTGTTTTAGTCTTCCAGGGCTCTTCTCAGTGTTGATTTTCTCTTATTTATTTTTCATTACTGCTTTTGCCCTCTTTGGAAGAAATTAGTAAGAACATAAGCAAAGCTGCTCTGCATCAGGCTAAAGACCTATCTAGGCCAGCCTTCTGTTCACAAAGTGGCCAACCACATGCCTGTGAGAAACTCACAAGTAGGACACGCGTGTGATGGCACTATCCTGCACTTATTCCCCGATAGCTGAAATGCAGAGGCACACTGCTTCTGATCCTGGAGGTGCCATGCATCCGACACGACAAGCAGCCACTGAGAGCCCTATGAATTTGCCCACTCCTCATTTGAAGCCTTCAAAGTTGGTGGCCATTCCAAGCTCTTGCGTGAGCAAACTCTGTAGCTGAACTCTGCACTGTGTGGAGTATTTTTTTATTTTCTGTTCTGTATCTCTCACCAAGCAGCTTCGTGGGTTGACCCCTAGTTCTAGTATCACATGAAAAGGAGAAAAGAAGTTTCCCTATGCACTTTCACCAATCCATGTATAATTTTGTACATATCTATCTAAACATTCTCAGATGTTGTAACCTTTCCTTATAGGGGAGTTGCTCCACCCCCTTAATCATTTTTTTGCCATTTTCTCCATCTTTTCCAACTGCAATTTCCGTTTTGAAGAGCATTGGTCAGAATAGTACACACATTCTAAGTGTGGTCACACCATAGGTTTGTATAAGGGTAGTATAATACTGAGGGGCTCATCTTCCGGCATCATAGCTTTTTGCCTTTTGGTATTATCCATGGGGTTTTCATGGCAAGGGTACTGGAGTGGGTTGCCATTTCCTTCTCCAGTGGATCATGTTTTGTCAGAGCACTCTGCTATGACCTATCTGCCTTGGGTGGCCCTGCGTGGCATAGCTCATAGCTTCATTGAGCTACACAAGCCCCTTCACCACCACAAGGTGGTGATCCATGAAGGGGATCCTAATGCTGGGAACAATCAATGGCAAAAGGAGAAGGGGATGGCAGAGGATGAGCTGGCTGGATGGAGTCACTGAAGCAGTTGATGTGAGATATACAAACCAGTTCTTCTAAACACTGTGCCAATGGGTGATATTTAAAAGCAAGCACTGAACCTGTACTGGGCTTCACAATCACTTTGCAGAAAGCTCCACTGACCTCAGTGGGGCTTACTTCTGTGTAACTATGCATATGACTCTCCCTATTCCCACCAAAGTTCAATTTTGTACAGAAGCAGAACACAGACTGTAGCTAATGCTGCAAATTACAGAGGTTCAGAGAAAATGTCTCATGTGTCATCACTCAAGGGTGTACTTGAGTCGCAAAGAAACTACATTTTCTGAATATTCAAACAGCCATGCCAGCAAATGGGGAAAGCATTAGCCCTGCACTACTTACTGCTTTTATGACTGCTGCAGAGAATGTGGTTGTCCAGATGTCACCTGCACCTAGTGACTCCTTTGACGACGTCACTAATGACACATTTCTTTCCATGCACTTATACACTGCATTATATGGTAATTAAGAATGGTTGTATTTTTAAACCTGCAATTATTTCACTTCATGCACAGATGGTAAATGCAGAGATAAAGACTGAATACTCTGCCAAAGGTGGGATCAAAGTTCTTCCACCTCAGGACATGCAGCAGCTTGATATCCCAAGCATGTTCTCAAGCATGAAGACACTTGGGGTGTGTTTTCATGACACTGCAAGCCATGGTGACCTTTCTACCATTGTTGGTCTGTCATGTTGTCTGAACCCCACAGTGGTATTTCAGCATGCTACATTTTTTTAGAAACCACAAACAGAAATAGCCATCTGCACTATGGTTTCTTGGTACCGCAATGACATGTTGTGTTGTCCGTACCTAGAAAACACAAATCATCATGGTCCCAAGACAAGCCCCAGATAGTCTCTTGGCAGGAGTGGCCCATTACTGCTCTTGCCAAGGGGCTAGTCAGAGAGCGCCACTGACAGCTGCCATTTTGCACAACAGTCAGAGGTGTCCCTTTTCCATCCACCTGAAGATCTTTTTTGGGACAAGGCTGGGCCATCAGCTGGTAAGGAATGGGAAAGGAATGGTGCTCCGTAGCTGATTCCCCTGCCACCCCCTACGCACACGACAGAGGGAACCCTTTCATGTTTGTGAAGGGGAGGTATGAGAACCGACTGGATGGCAGTGTCCTGTTGGGGTCTCAGTGCATTCTCCACTAACCCTCCCTTTCTCGTTTCCATTTCCAAATGAGATGTCTACAACCTGGCACCTACTCAAGCATCTTTTTGGCAAGGTACAGTGATGTGGACACAGCGGCCCTCTCTCCCCTTTCTTGTTCCAGCTCGCCAGGGAGATGTTCTCCACCCAAATACATCTATGGAAAGGCAGAGCAAGCATGGGAGTTGGTGGGGAATCTGCTGAGGCATGCAGACCCCAACTGGCCACCTCTGTCCAGCTGGTTCTCAACTCTCATGCTCCTATGAAGAGAGGTGGCAGAGGGAGAATCCACTGAGGTACACAGACCTTACATGATGACATGTGAGCCCATCCTTGGACAAGTTTCAAACAACACCATAATCCACACAGGGGTGGGGTATGGATTCTTGTTGAACTGTGGGTTGTTACTGACACATGCATTAGTGTGCTGTTGAACCCAGATGCACTAACAAACAATGAATTGTTAACCACAACCAACCATGAAGGGAACCTATGTTTGCTGTTGGATTGTGAACTGTGAGTTGTTCACTATAAATTGTTATCTCAGCTGGATTAAGTCAAGTTGACTAACTACATTTCAACAACAACCCACGATCAGTCCTTGAGTGTGGGTTGTGTTGTGTGAACCCCGTCTTGGTGTTGCAATGATTCCAGTAAAGTGTATCTGAACTTGTTCAGCCTGCTATGGTTACTCCTATAACAGGAAACCATCTATGCTGGATGTGGTCTCCACCATCCTGTCCTCCAGCTGTGGGCCAGTCTTGGGACAGTTCACTACATGGCTGGTGACACAGCTTGCTGCTGTCTCACACAAAGTCACGAAAATAAGAAGACAGCAAGGTTATAGTCCCATGTGCATTCAGAATCTGTGCCATATTTTCAGCAATGCTTTAAAATCCAGCACACACACAAAGAATGCTGTCTCCAAGTTCTTGAAGGCCCTTGGGTAAGATACACACAAGGGTCTTCTTCCACAGTGAGTCTGCCTTCTCACCACCATTGTCCCCAGCTGCTTTGACCTCTTCTCATCATGTCTAGAAATTACATACCATATTTTTCCATCTATAAGATGCCCCATGTATAGGACAGCCCCTACTTTTCTTACCCAAAATTCAGAAATCAATATTCTAAACATTAAATAGAAGACATTTTTTTGGTGATTAGGCAATGTTTACATACCAGACTGTGATATTATGCATCACACTTAACTCTGAGCAAATCACTTTATTCAGCCTCTACTGCATCACTGGTTTCTTCTTCATCACGTTTAGTTTCAAACATATCAGTTTCTTCCACTTCTGTTGCATCACTGCTGTCTGCTGAGTCCCACTCCCTGTCGCATCTGGGCACTGGCTACATGCTCTCCGCAGCATCTGCAGATGTCAGTTACATAAGCCTCCCGATTGGAGGAAACCTGTTAGCTTGTCTCTGCAATCAGAAGTTTCGCTCGTGAGACTAGTTTGCAGAGATAAGGTATCGGCAGTTTCACAACCGCGATTCTCCTCTCGGCCCCCGTGTATAAGACACCCCTCCATTTTTAGGAAAATATTTTAAAGAAAAAGTACAGTCTTATACATGGAAAAATACAGTACTTGGCCAGCAGGGAGCCAGTAGACCCAATGGCAGTTCTGGCATCTGCTGTTCCTCCTCACCATCATTAACCGCCCAGGCAAGCAAGAAGGTTGCAAGGGTGAGGAGTGTGTGGAGGGGAGAACTCCAGCAGGCTCTTGCAAGTGGGGACCTTCCAGGGATAGGCCCTCCCCAGTGCTCAACCCCACTTATCCCTGATGCACACATGCCCACTCTATGCAAGTTTACTCAGAAGTTGGACATGTCCAGAGATATGGCTCCATGCATCTTTATCCAGAACATTGCAGTGGCTTGGGAACACTTTTGCCATCCAGGAACTACACCCCTGTGCCTTAATACTCAAAACCAAGCCACATCCAGAGGCACAGAGACTCCAGTGTGTGTTAACCCTGTGACTCCAGCGAGTCAGATTTCATCCATGGGTGCTGCAGAGTGATAGGCGACAAGGACACCAGTGTCAGTGGGCTCATGTATCCGCTTTGGATTTCATTCTGAAGTTGAAAGGAGCTATCAATGGTGGCAAGGCTAGTCCGGGGATATGGTTCACTACCACAGATAGCGCCTTAAAAGTTCAGTCTGAAGCCCTGAGCGAATTCCCCATCCCACTGAGCTGCCAACCTCTGCTGAAATGATAGTGGTCATGCATACGTCTAACTGTCCTCATCTAACTCCAAGATCAGTTATATATGTCTGATCAACTGCAATGCTTTGAACAGCAAATACCAATCACAAACATAATTGTTGATACAGTAAGCTACCTCACCAACCCGTTTCCAATAAAACTCAGAGTAAGAGCCTGTAGCAACAAGAATGAAAAAGCCTTTGTAATTACAACTCTTTGTAATTGAAGAGTTACAAAGGACGTGTGAGAAGCAAAAACAAAAGGTGGCAGAAATGGGGTATGAATCCCAAATGCAACTTTTCAGAAACAAAATCATGCAGAGACAAAAAGAACTATTACAATGTTCAGTGCAAAGAAATAGAAGAAAGCAAAAAAGAGGAAGAACAAGAGACCTCTTCCAGAAGATCCAAGAAATAAAAGGAAAATTCAAAACTAGATTAGGAATCCTAAAAGACAAACAAGGAAACATACTATCTGACCAGGAGAAAATAAAGAAAAGGTAGACTCCTATGAAGAAGAGCCTGCAATAGTATAAAACAAATTGCAAGCTGAAAGTACTTGAAAAGAATAAAGTAGTTAAAAGAATAAAGCACCTGAAGTATTTCATTCCCCAATCTGTTCAATCTGTATGCAGAACGTATCACAAAGAAAGCTGGATTAGAATCAGAGGAACAAGTGAAAATTATCAGAAGAAACATCACTAATATAAAACATGCAGATGATATTATACTAGTGGCAGAAAGAAACAGTGATTTGAAACAACTCCTGATAAAAGTGTGTGAAAGAAGTCTAAAAGCAGGACTGCAGCTGAGTATTAAGAAAACAAAAATCACATGCACAGAAAATCTGCAGAACTTTACTGTTAATCATGAAGAAATTGAAATTGTGAATTATTGCATATACCTCAGCTCAGTCATCAATTCAAAGGGAGACTGCAGCCAAGAAATGCAAAGTAGACAGACATGGATGGACAGTGGTGAAAGAATGAAGCAACTAAAAATGATTCGCAAGTGTAAGGATGTTTTACTAGAGACCAAGATCGAGATCATCTAAACTATTGTGCTTGCAGTCACAATGTAAGGGTGTGAAAACTGCCAAATGAAGAAAGCTGATAAGAAGAAAATTGATGAGTTCAAAGCATGGTGCTCAAGGAGAGCTCTGTGAATACCCCAGACCAGCAGAAAGAGTAACATGTAGGTTTTAGATCAAATCAAGTCATAGTTTTCTCTGGAAGCAATAATGATAAAACTGAGGTTGTCATACTTCAGACACCTCCGGAGAAGGTAAGACTCACTGGAGTAAACAATCATGTTATGGAAAGTCGAATGCAGAGGATGAAAGGGAAGACCGAATATGAAATAGATTGACTCCATAAAGGAAGCCAAAGTCTTGACCCTGGAAGAGCAGTATGGAGCTGTCATGGACAGGACATTTTGGAGAGCTTCCATTCATACATTCTCCATAAGTTGGAGATTACTTTGCACATAACAGCAAGAATCTATTTATTCAACTTAGTGCTTTATTAGAACTCTTTGACATGGGCACCAAGCACAATGCTGAATGGTGGCATTGGAAGCCCTTGAAATGTTGGTGGCACATAAAATGGAAATCAAGGTGCTCTCATGTTTTTGGAACTAACATTCTCCTTAGCTAGAAACAGTAATCCTCTAAGAGCAGTTAATAAACTGGGATGAGTGTAATTGCCTGGGCAGTGGAACTATATAAGCAGTGGCAGTATCAGTCATGGACAGGAAAGACCTGCTCCAACTCTGTTCAGCTGAAATTCAGCAAATTACTTGTTGCCCGAGACTCTTAAATGCTGTTGCTATAACAAACTTGTGACCATCAAAATATTTTCTTTTATGAGGCTGTGTTCAGATTATGATTACTGAAAGGCAGTTGAAAGGAAAAAGGAATAGTTCCAAGAAGGACTTGATTTTCTTCTTCTGAAGATACCATTTACTTCACCCACCCCCCTCCACAAAACAAGACAAGACAAGACAAAACGTAAAACAAAATACCCAATGGAAAAGGAAAATTGCCATAGTCAAAATTGCATAATATTTTCAAGATGACATTTCTAAGCACTTAGTGGCAACCTTAATGGAGAACTTTTGAAACTTGGCACACAATTAAGCAGCATAACCAAATGGCATTGGAGGCTAGACAAACACCATATGATTGGCAAGAGGAAGGTAACAATTCAAAAAATCCTCCAGGGTTACTCTTTCCCATTCCAGAGGGCTTCCCAGGCTCTTTCCCATTCAAGAGGAAATCAACCTATAGTTAAGTTAGTAATAGACTGAACTGTTCTTTTGGAATGGAACCAACTCTTTAATCTCCCTTACATGGGTAGGAAATGTCAAGTGCATGATAAATACCTTATGTAGAAAATCCCATAGCAATGGCTAACTTTGATGGCTTTAAAAGTAGATTAGACAGGTTCATGGAGGATGAGACATCATTAGCTACTAGTCAAGATGGTTATATATTACTTCCAATGTCTCAAGCAGTATACATTTGAAATACCAATTGTTGGGGAATATGAGTTGGAGGGTGCTGTAGTGAGCAGTTCCTTCTTTTGGCCTTCCTTACTTAGCTATTGTGGGAATAGAATACTGAACTAACTAGATCTTTGATCTGATCCAATGAGGCTGTTTATGCTCTTAACTACATATTCACACACTGACTAGTTTAGAAAACATAATGGATGCTCAAGAGTTTCATACAACTTGTTGCTGAACCACATGTTGTTGTTGAACTATGGATTATTGTGTTGTCTGGATCCAGCTGGGATAACAAACTGCCCTGGATAACCCACAGCTCACAGGCTAGCAACAAATCGTGGATTCCTTTCATGGGTTGTTAGTGGTTAACAAGCCATGGTTTCTTAGCAGAGCTATGTTCTGACCACATTATAACCCACATTTCAATAGCAACCCACATTCAACTCTTGTTCAGCCCTTGAGTCTGAACAAGTGTTATCATGTTATCTGAACCCAGTGATTGAGTATTGAAATGTAGAGATCACACTAGCTGAGCAGTGTACTTACAGATGTGCCTTACAGATGAATTCAAACTGGGAAGATTGGTGAGGGTAGCATTCCAAGACATTTTTCATTATGATTTCTAGTCACCTTTCAGGGTCACTCTCAGGCTATATGTGTGTCTAACCAGTGCTTCTTCCATAGATGCATCTACATTTTGGACCAATGCCCACGCTTACATATTGAATAATAACCATTCCCGAGACTTAATAACATCCATGGCTCAAAGCTTTAAAAATGATTTAGTATGTGAAAAGGTTGCTACATTTCTAGATGTGCACTCATACAGACCTTTTAAAAGGAGATTCTCCTTAGGGATAAACTTAGGTAAACCAGAAATTGGCTGAGAATCAGATTTAGAAAAAACTAGGAAAACATGCAATTAATAAAATGCAGGGAAGATACATGATCAGAGCTATTGCCAATTCTACAGTGAGTGGAAAATTACACCAACAGTTCCTCCAAAGTAATTTTATATGCATTCAGGCCCCATGCAATATTGTTGGAATGGTTCAGTGCAATCAGCTATTTACAAATTACAATTTGCTAACTACTTGCTGTACTATCAATTGTAAATATATAGAAACATAGAAAACAGAGTGAGTCAGAAGGGGTCTCCCGGGCCATCTAGTCTGACCTCCGGCACCAGCCAGCTCCGCTCACGACATGCCCACCATGTGGACGTCCAGCCTATCCTTGAACACTTAATTTCTATATTTGATTTCTACAGAATACAGACTTCATATTTCTTGAAAAACAATGGCCATCACAAGTCTTTCATGTGTCTCTCATGTTGATCCAAATGATGAAAAGCTAAATCAATTAATGTACCTGTTACATAATGAATATCAGGGATAATGAATAATGAATAATGGCACTGTAAGCAACACCTGGGAAAAATGACCTTTGTTTTATTTGGTTCCATTTTCATGTGTGGTATCAGAAGCAATCCCAATGATTCTTTTGCATGAAATCAGTAAAAAAAATGCTTTTGAACTTTGCCAGTCTTTGGATTTTCAACAGACCCTCAAGGGTGGAGGAATAAGAAGCAAAAGTCAGGTTTGAAAGTCACACATTTCAATCACCTTAGCCAGCCCTTGTAAGCATTATACTTAGGCCAAATGCTAAACCATCGCTACTTTAATCACCAGAGGAGCATTACCATGACTTGATATTGTAAGCCAGTCTGTCAGCTCATACAACATACTATTGGGACTTTATGAATCAGCACAGACTTAGAATGTTCAATACTAGCCAGTGTTCATATCCAAAGGATGCCATCAACAAGAAATATTTGCCTAAAGTTGCTTGATGGGTGCGAACACCCCCCAAATCCCTTTTTATTCCAGGTCAATACTATGCAACTGAAAAAATTCAATATGAATTTCGTCTTTTGGCTCCATCCCCTGGAAATCAAACAAATGAAGCAGGAAAGTTCTGGTCAAAACACTTCCACTTTGAATCTGGAATCACTTCTGGATTATGCACTGCATTGTTGTTGTCTGGTGTGGCAGCAGACTGGGCCTTTAAGCAGGGCAAACAGTAGATGCATGGTTTGAAAAGCAGGAAGTCCTAAATTCGAGATCTAAGCATTGCCTAGCCTGCAGTGACTTTATATTAGAAGCACTCCATTTATTTTGCAAAAGTCCTTGACACGGTCGTACTATTCTGACCTCCTTGTGCAAATCTGTTTGCCGTGAAAGTTAATAAAAGTAAAAACGTATTTTTATGGCATAACATGGTTTGAAGTCCCACCTTCTCCAGATTTGTTCTACTTATAATTATTTTCGAAGAAATCGTAATGAGTTCCTGTTTCATACAGAGCTTTTCATTTGCCATCACATTCAACCTCAATGCATTTCTTTCTGAAAGGGAAAAAGGAACATTTTAAAAGGAGAGATAGGTCTTTTCAAATGTACAGATTAACAATTCAAGGAAAATAGCAATTAAAAAGACCATGCTGAACAATCAGCAACTGGTTTATGGCTTAGAATTATGTTAGTCAGATGAGTTTTTGAATCAGCACTTACAGGCTCACCATTGAGAATGATGCTACTCTCCTTGAAATGCAAGTCAGTGAATCTGAGCTGTGAATCATGAGGGGACAAAGGAAGCTTGTACAGATTGTGAGACCAGTGGACTGCCTACAAACAATACAATACAATACAATCTTTCTACATCAGTCCTGATGACATCAGCACATATATAGGCTAAAGTGCCTAATCCAGCCCAATCTTGGAAGTTAAGCAGGGTCAGGCCTGGTCAGAATTGGGATGGGTGACGTGAGTGTATGATTCTATGTAAACTGCCCAGAGTGCTTTGGCTATGGGCAGTATAAAAATGTAATAATAATAATAATAATAATAATAATAATAATAATAATAATAATATAATATATGGTTTAGGTTGATCAGTAATGATCAAGATTAATTTGTCAATATTATTTGCATTTCAACCACCTTAATGAATCAAGTGATACACTTTGTTTCATGTCTTCATTAATTATTTTCTTACAAGCCAGGGCATAAAAACTTGAGACTTGTCCATGTGTTGATGCCATCACTTGTCAAAAGTGGAAAGTCTGTTCTAACTCTTAGAGAACTCAGAGAGTAGGTGGCAGGAGCAGTAATAAGGCGGTTAGAATTGTCCTAAAACCCCAAAACCTGCAGACCCTCTTCCCAATGTCTCACAGGCAGAATTGCTTTTGCATGTTACAAGGTTTCTTTCAGGAAGTGCTAAATCTCCCTTTCATAAGAGGTGGTTCTGTTTGCATAACCGAATAAATAGGATCCAGCTCTTGTGGAAGGGACATAGTAGGCGTGTAAGTGCCCAGTGGTCTTAAGGTAATAATACTACTCTTAAAGCTCACTTGAGTTCAATGGATCTATGAGGAAATCTGAATCAAGAACTAATAATAATGCTTTAGAATCTGGTACTAGATTCTATTCTATTGAAATCGCTCAATTAAACAAATGCATGAGAGCCAGTGTGGTGTAGTGGTTAAGGGCATGGGACTGGGACTCAGACGATCTGGGTTCTAGTCCCCGCTCAGCCATGGAGCCAACTGGGTGACTTTGGGCCAGTCACAAACTCTCAGCTCAACCTACCTCACAGGGTTGTTGTGGGGATAAGATGGAGGAGGAGAATGATGTAAACTGCCTTGAGCCCTTCGTAGGAAAAAGGCAGGATATAAATAAATAAATAAATAAATAAATAAACAAACCTCAATGTGAGTTCCACCAAAACAATTCCTTCCAGAAGAGGTATTTCTACTCCTTTTGGTTGCCCATTGTTACATAAGCAGAGGGGGAACCCTCACAAGAGAACTGGGGTGTAAAAGAATTAGCTTGGATGTAAGTGCCCTTTTCACTTCTGCTCATTGGTTTTAATGGGGATAAGCCAAGTTTGACTAAATCTGGATCCACCCAGTTAATGTACAAAAGCAAGGACGCCATTTATTCTGCAGCCGGGTGGCTCTTATGTAATGTTCCGGCTGTCCGTCACAGGTCATCATTGGAACATCACTTCTGTCCCTTCCCATCATCCCAGATGACAGAACATAGAAAGCTGCCTTATCTGATCATTGGTCCATCTGGCCCTATAGTGCCAGTGCTGACTAGGCCTGCTCTCCAGGGTTCCAGACAGTTTTTCTAGTCCTATGTGGAGATGCTGGGGATTCAATTTGGGACCTCTTGTATTCAAAGTTCCCTGAAACCAAGTATTTCTTGGTATTGAGGTAAGTGGTAGGCAAAAGATCTTAAATAAAAAGAAGCAAGGCCTCAAAATGGTCACACAATTGGGGCTTGTGAGTATGCAAAGATGCACACAGAGCTCACATGTCACAAGTTATCTTGTACACTTGGTTGCGCAGTAGTAATGTCACCCCTGCTCCTCCACTATATGTATGGAGTCCTGAATTCATTCACTGTGTATTTTGGAAGCTTGTTTGTGAAGTGCCTCTGCTACATGTTAAACACACACCAGGGATAGATGAATACGTGATGTTCGAGATATTTGGGATTTGCTGACAGTCATCTCACTGTTCATCTCAGGCCCAGTTTTGCATTTCTGACTGTGTCTTGTCACAAACAAATGCAAAAGGTGTGCAAATGAAGAAGCAAATAGTTTTGAAATTTGAGCAATTTTTCTAATTTTGCAACTTTGCTCCATAGACTAAAGTGGGGCTGATTCAATCAACAGGGAGTATTTGTATAAATTAGAAAAACTGTGCAAAACTGAACTGGGAAATCTGTGTAAATTGATCATGAGCACATGTCCAGCAATTTACAAACAGGTTCAGTGGACATGATTTGTATCTGGGAGTTCAAACAGGTTATGCTTGCATGTTTTGCAAGCAAAAATGAAATACTTGTATATCCCTGTATACACCCAGAGTAAAGAACAGATATAAACAGGTCACAGAAGTATGTTTCCTAGCAATTCATCATGGCACAGAACAAATTAGAGGAAAATTGAGCAGTGTACCAGCCAGCAACTCAAGAAAACCTGGATCTCTGTGTTCTTGACAGGGTTTTTTCACTTCCTTGTTCTGTTTTCCCTCAGCATATTTCAGAAAGGGGATGTATTTCCAGCATTACAAACAGCTGCATTGCTTCTCTAATACAGCAGAGCTAAGCAAAATGCCAGAAGGCAGCAGGTAATTTAATAAGGCCAAGTCATGTAAGACATTGACTGGCCCTGCCATGGCAAAATGAATGATGTTATTGTGTTGAGCTTCTGCTCTGGCAAACAAGGCTCCCTCTCCAAGTAGGAAAAATTGTACTGCTTTCTCTTGATAAAAGCAAAGATTAATATGACCGATTTTCAGTGTTTACTGTATTTTTCCAGAGGAAATTAGGTAATTTAAGAGTGAACAAAGGAGAAAATCCGTCCTTCTCAGAGGACCCTCTCCTTTTCTCTTTTCTCTTCCAAACCACTTATTTTATTATTTTACAGAGAGGAATGAAGTGTTTATTATTCTGGTAGAAAGGGGAAAGGACTATAGGCTCTGAAATCTTTACAGAAATTGTCTCAGACTCTGCTGTAAAACTAAGGTGACTTTGTACAAATGATTGTGAGTTTGTTTTAATGCTTCTGCTATAACGTTTTGGAGAAATTGGAGATTCAGAAGTGAATAATAGGAAATAATAGGTTTGGAAGGGGTGCACAGAATCAGTTACTGCTTTTAATTTGCTCTTAAAGCTACCTGTTCCACTCAACAGTACACCTATGTACTTACTTAGTTGCTAACATTGGAGGCAAGATGGCCTAGGCATCTGTTAGGGCTTTTTTTCCTTTGGCGGGTGGGTGTGCAGAGTAGGCAGACAAAGCCACAAAGGACTTCCTGGGTGTGATTTTTCAGAATACTGCATGCCATTCAACATACCTCTGCATCTGCCTTTGTCTGTATTTCATTGCTCAGCATCACCGCAGAGGTCAATATGACTTAGTGGAAAATCCTGGAAATTTGACATCGTAATGCAGAAGATAATTACATTCAACCTTCTAACCAGAGGCATCATAAATTCCCATGAAACTTCATAATACTTCAGAGAATCTACAAATGACAAATGGGGATGAGAGACTCACCTCCCCTTGAAATAAAAGGAAACTAAAGTCATAAGACTGTCCTATTGGATATTGTCTGGCATCTCCACCCTTAGCATGATCTTGAGAATATCACATGATCAGTCAAGAAAAGGGTCCCCATGTTCTAGAGCGATTTCCATCATCTTGGAAATATCAGTGAGTGCTCTGTGAAGACTACCAGTGGAGTCTTCAAGGACTGTCTTTGCTAGAGAGCGGATAAACAGGTAGGCTTAATCAGGATTTAAGGCTGTAGAGAAGCCTGCACAGCTCATCTTACTTTCAGCCCTTTTATCAGATGACAATTTTTATGTTACTTAAAGTATGAATTGAACAAAGTCTGTTCAGATGTGTAAGCATTTCGAAGTGTGCAAATGTTTTGTACATTTTGCATGCCATTGCATTTTTAAAGCATTACTTTGGTAGCATTAGATCTCCACAAAGAAAGAGAAATTAAAATGTGCAATCTGTCTTCAAACAAGATGCCTATCCTTACATGTATCACATAGTGTATTCATTAACAATACTGGATTACCCAGCAGGACTGTTGTATACCATTCTTCCCTTTCCTTTCACTTACCATGCCAGCAAAATAAACACAACAACACTAGGCTAGTTTGCATAACCCACAGCCTCAGCCACAGCCTTTTGCATTATGTGTATAAAATTATTGATTTTATCTATACCTATCAGCAGTTTTTTTAAAATATTTACAAATTCAGAGTAAACCTTTTTTGCCTTTCAAGTGGCTTTAAAATTCATGAAAAAATAAGATGTGTTGGAAAGATTTTGAACTTTGCTGCTATCTCCTGTTTTTTGTTCAATACACCTCCTAGTTAAACCACAGCCCAATAACTAAAAATGTGTATCTCCAAATAAATGTTTTATGGAGAAGAAAAAAGGGTTTCTCCAGACAGTGGGTGTGCCAATCATTGCTGTGCCTTCATTTATTAGCTAAAAACATCAAAACACAGGAACAGACAAGTCCCTTGCAGAATGAACTGGGAAAAACATTGAGTACCAATATTCCCGTGTGAGAAGTGGGGAGGGAGAGTCACCATACCAATCCACACATAGTCTTTGTTTCCCAGCAACAGTAGCCAACCACAGTTAGGGCCTGTTAAACAGAAGGAAAGGGAATCAGCACAAGGGTTGTTTAAATGGCTTAAAGACCCTGTGGGAGAATGGGAAAGCGGGACAGAAACAGGGGATAAAGACCTGAATGTTAGATGCTCAGAAAGGGGGAGAAGAAAACCAGAGCTGGAGTGAAATGTTCAGGAAGAATGGCTAGAAAAAGCAACCAAAAAGAAACAAAAGTGTTTAGTAGGAAAGAGCAGGTAGTTGCTTAGAAAGTCAAAAAGCTGAAGCGGAGGAGTGGCTTACAAGTTTGCTCTTCTAGTGCAGACAAGAGCAATTAAGAAACAAGTGGACAAGAACAGACCTGCCCAGTTTTGGAGCAAATTCAGTAACAGATCATCCCAAGTCTGTAAGGGCTTATCTACCTCAAGCACAGTACATTATCTGATTGTTCAGTCACATCTTTCCATTGCTACTTGTATATGGTAACCATTGCTCTAACCAGCAGCTACTTACCTGCAGTGTATAACTTCATCTGGACTCTGTCAATACCTACCCATATCAGACTATAGTTATCTAGACTGATCCTGCAGATACTTACCTGTATTACCCACTGAGATTCCATGCAGCAGCTTACTAATATTAATCCAGAGACTTTTGACCTATCTTCATGCAAAGTACTACAATTTCCTGGAAGTGACTCTCATCCAGCAGCTACGGACTTGAATGATCCTGTGCTATAAGGTTTAAGGGAACCTATAATTGCTGCATATTTGTGGACATGTAGGTCATATGGGACAACTAGAATAGAAAGTAGCATGTCACCTGGGTGCAGGGGGAACACTTTGTGACAATCTGATTCTGTTTGGGAGGGGCAAAAAACTTCTGGAGGGACACAGGTCCCATCAGCCCCCACCGTTGTATATACTGGCTAGGGCTGATGGGAAATGTACCCCTCCAGACGATTTTGGCGCACAAGTTGCCTATGCCTGGAACAGAAACTTCATTTTCAAAAATGGAAATGGGTAGTCTGGGAAGCCAGAGAAGATGATGGCATACATTGGCCACATTTGTAGTCTAAATCAGGGGATTACAGAATTAAAAGAAGCATTTTCTCCCATACATCCCCACTCACATCTTGAATTAATCTATGAAAGGCACAACACTTTGGGCCCCTCCGTTACTGGATCTTTTCCATTGTGTCTTCCTGCTTTTGGAACCTCTTCAGGCTAACATGTGGGAGACGATGCTCCTATCAGGAAACCTCTTGAATATTTTGGCAGGGTGATTAGGTTGAGAGTACACTCTGCTGCTTATTTGCACTCTTGGTTTAACATTATTTTTTAACTTCATTTGATTTGGCTTTATTATTGAGGCATGCTATGATTAAGTAATTTCAATAGCTCAGTTCACCAGCTTACAGGAGGTATATACTTTTAAATGAATCAATTAGCAGAATGAGAAGAAAGAGGATTTTATTTATTATCAATGCAAACTAAGAAAAATTAACGAACTTATGGGAAACCATGCCCACCATGAACTGCAAGATTACTATTCTTTCTCCATTGTAAGAATCTTTTAATAATAGCCACTTTGGTTCTTTACTGTAACAGAAGAATGAAGTCCTCACAGCTTGGAGCTGAGCAGTAGCAAGGTTTCACAAGCTTGTTTCTTTCTGCAGGAAAAAAATAGTGCTCTGAAAGATATGCTTTGTCTGCCTAACAACTCATTTTGGCACAGTAACCATAGGAAATTAAACACCTATCTACTGGAAAAATAAATTGTGATCTCATGGAAATTTATCATGGAACCTTTGAGCATGAAAACTGCATTGTACAATATACCATACATACTACATGCCCAGAGCCTGTGTGTGAGAGATGATCAAACATAGAGAGGAGGAGGAGGAGGAGAGAGAGAACACATACCAAATACCAGTTCCTTTAGGATAATGTGCATGAAAGCTAAATTAGCCTACACTGGAAATTAGGAAAATGGTGTATGCATTATGTAAAATATGTGGGATATGTATACTTGATGGAGCAAGATTCAAAGGAGTACCATTGGTCCCCTTGGCAAGAGCATTTATGGCAAGAAGGGGACAGAGGAAGGTCTCTGTACTCTACTTAACATATACAGGGATCAATTAAGAGGTCTGTGATGTATCAGGAGAGGCCCTTCTCTGAAGTACCACCACATCAGAGGGGAAAGGAAAGGAGACAACGTCTGCTTCTCCCCTGACTTACCCTTATGAGGAAGGAATAGAACAATGAAATTGGCATCTTGATTGGCTTCACTCGATGAAAGATGGCATGAACTTAGGGCCCCAACTGAGATGCCAGCTACAGCATGCTCTGCCGTCAGTGACCTGATGATGTGAGGGCATGGTACCCAAGTCCTGACATCATCTTGCCCAAAGGGGAATTGGAGTAGGGACAATACAGGCTGCTGCAACCAAGTCTGATATTGCTGATATACAGTATAGTATGCCACTTAAATTGCTGTGGCATAACTGCAGATATCTGGCTATAAAGCAATAGCTACAGACATTTAGGAAGGCATGCAGGTATTCTGCACTTAGTATAGTTCACTCTATATTTCAGAAAGCAATGAGCTTCCTTGGAAAGAATGTGGACAGCATCAAAATCCAATGTGTACCTTTTTTTCTATATTTTATTCAGGCTATGCAATTTGATTCCTGTTAGCTAGTAATTTCAGCTTCTTGTTGTTGTCTTTGTTTTCTCTTTCAAAAAGCAAGATCTATATCAAGAAACAACTGAACTGTCAGTTTTCAGTTTTTGCAAAATGCTTAGTGCATGAGGTTACATCATGTTATGGAATTGCCTTTAAGGATTTGATTTTATGCCATTCAGTGCATGGCATTTGTCCTGGCAGCTGGAAATGTATTCCTTGAATTAAGAGGCCAGCTACAAAGTGACTCAAGCTGTCTAACAAGTAAAACTGCCAAGGCAAAAAGCTGATGAGATCAGAATGTCCCTTGGAACAAAACATGTGGGATGGGTACTTATAAGTTACTGAAAAAGAAAGGTGGTGTCAACAGGCTTGAATTTAGTTTTGCAATTCCTTTTTGTAAACCTTTCTCATTTTGTTTCAGTGACAGCAAACAGCCACAGGTAATAGAGACACAAATGGCTAGGTCAGTGTCCCAACCCAGCAATAGTCACATAAAGTTGTGCAGGACAAGATGTGCAATACAACAACTGTAGTGTAGAGAGAAGCACATGCATCAGGATCCAATGTTGTCAGTTTGTAGCGTTTGGTTTCAGCTGGATGCACACTTGAATATCTGTCTATCTGAATGCAACACCTGCTTCCATGTGCTAGTCCAGCCTAGTCATGTGTAACTAGGCATGACTACAGCTGGGTCAAGATGCAGGGATGGGAATGACTACAATACTTGTCCCGCCGCTTATTTTTTAACGGATTCCCCATGGTGAGCCTGAGAGGCCTGCTTACTTAAGAGTCTAAGAAGTGATTTGGGGATTGCATGGGCATCTACCTAGCACTGGAAGGCATGATATAGCCTGTGATCTCCTTTCCACTTTAGGAGCAAGTGAAAATTTAAGATCTAAATGGGGGGGAAAGCAAACTGATAAAACACATGCAAGAAATAATCAAGGGAACTGAGTATAAGCAGAAGAGATACTCACCAGACCAAAGGCTTTGGCTGAGTGGTCTAGCCAAATCATTTCCAACCATCAACAAGATTTTCACTGAGAGTAAGCAATCTACTTGAAAGGAAAGCTGCAACTCTTTGAGTCTACTTGCTTTGTAGTGCTCATAATGTCACAATTACTCTTGATAATTTCATTGGGTTAG
Organism: Varanus komodoensis; assembly: GCF_004798865.1. NCBI lineage: Eukaryota > Metazoa > Chordata > Lepidosauria > Squamata > Varanidae > Varanus > Varanus komodoensis. Next base: position 38,921,520 of record NW_025336087.1, on the reverse strand, counting down.
ATCCAAGTGTTGTGCAAGCAGAGGTCCACCTGTGCGAAGGGACTTCCTGTCCTCTTCTCCCTTTGCAACCCTCTCTCCCATACAAGGCTCAGATCTTGGCCAGGGCGACTTATTTTATATTGTTATTTTGTATTTTAACTTAATGTTTGCATTTTACAAACATTTTAACTTAATGTTATAACTTAATGTTGTGAGCCGCCCCGAGGCTTCGGCGAATGGGGCGGCATAAAAATGTTAAAAAATTAATAAATCTTCTTCACTGAGTCCCTCCACACCCTCCAAGCAGATTTGTGGATGCATTTGCAGCCTGCAAGGGGGAAGGTGTATCTGTTCCACTGGTGGATGATCTGGCCTGGATCCAGCTCACTACGGAATTCATGTAAAAGTACTCCTGCACTTATGCCTACAAAGTGCTGCTTTAGACATCCGAACAGCTGCACTTCTGGGAAAGAGCACTTCAGAGATAATCCAACTAAGTATTGTGAGCTTGACAAATTCATATACCATACCAACTATTTATGAATTCAGGTGGTATCACTAAATACATCCCCATGCCCATGCTGGCTCAAGTATACCTGTGTGAAATATGAGTCAGCTGTCCCTGAATCAATACAACTGACTCAGCTGACTTATAGCCATGACGGCTGCTGCAGGCTGATGAATTCTGGCCACCCAATAGCCACCCCGATAGGCTAGTTGCATGAACTGCTGATACCCAGGTTCTGTCATCTCTGCTGCTGTGACTCATGCAGTGATCCCCTGAGTCTATTATTTCAGAAATAAGTACCACCTACTTCAGTGGGACTCACTGGCAAATGTGCTTAGGGTTACTGCCTCGGACCTTCTGCCTGCTTCCTAGCCTTCCTCCTGGTCTTCTTGATATCTGTTTGTCTCCAGCCTCACTAGGTTTTACCCAGTTCCTTTGCTGCTATGCAGGATTGGATCCAGGGCTGATCATCCATCAGAAAGAGAACTCAGCATCCAGCAGAGGCTCCTTGTTCAAACATGGGGCAGGGTGGCAATTTGCACCAGTTCCTATTTTCTCTTGCAGCCCCCAGAACCATTCTGGCACACTGCTTGGAAAGGTACCTCAAACTGCCCAGTACAGATTTTCAGGGGGTTAAGGAAGGGAGAGTGGCAAAAATGGCACCCTCTCTTCCACCTGTGGATCATCCAGTTTGTGGAGTTCCACACAACTCTGACTCCAGCTCCAAATTCTTGGTATTCTCATCCCCAGTGAATCATTTCACACAGCTGCAGCATAGTTAGTAGCCATGGAGCTTATCGACCCTGCTATGCATGCTGGCCACATGCTTGCCAAGTTCTTCTGAACTTTGTTGAAGGGGCAGCAACCTGCATATGGGTTATGGGAGGGTTTCTGCCCCCTTCATCCAAGCCATGTTGACAGGGAAAATATTTCCCTCATGATCATGTGATCTGGCTTCTTGTTGCCCATATCACTTATCAGTGGGGTGTATAAAATACCAGTGACTTCACTCCAGGAGACACAACTAATTGATTTATTGATTTGCTTTGCTTTTTTATCTAGCCCACCTTTCAGAGGGTCTCCTAAGTAGCTTACATAAAGTAATAAAATATACAATGAAATCAGAACTGCTTGCATTGTCCACCCACCCAACGCACAAAGCTTTGCACTGTGATGGTATTCTTCCCAAAGTCTTCATCAGACTATTGCTGCTATTCACATCTTACATCTCATCTCATCCCTCCAGTTCTTGCAGTTGATTGCCTGGCTGGATCCTTCTTACTCTCTTCAACATCAAGTCTGCAAAGTTCTCAGTGTTCAGGGGCAGACAGTCACTGCTCCTGTGATAAACTGGATGGTCAGCTGCTTGGTTGTGTGCTTCTTATTCCTCTGATGGTGCAGCAGTCCAAATTATCAAGTGTTATAGGGTTAATTGAAGTTTCTAGAAATCTACATCCTGAAGTTGGAAATCATCCAGAGGAACCAGGATAACACCCATATATCTGCCAACAAGTACATGAAGACTCTATAATTTGGGTAAACTCTCACACTTACAGATGTCTGCATAGCAAGAAGGTCTTTTGCTGACCCAATATAACCCTGTCCATATATTATGCAATTGAGCATGGCTGTAGCTTTAGGTGTTCTCACTGAAACCTGAGTACAATGCAATATCTGGTAGAAGGAAATACCTACATCTGATGAAATTCTCTACCTCTACGTGCAGGCCGTGTACATTACCGGTTCTGCAGGGACATGCAAATAATTTAAAAATAAAAGTAAGTTGAAGTCCTGCGTAAGTTAACTCAATTTTCCCATGGAGCGCCTTTGAATTAAGTTTCTTAGCATGTTTAAGATGGGTACCAAACTTAGTTGAACCATTTTCCTTTTCATTAAATCTATGTGAGATGGTGGTTCTTAACTGGTATTTGAAGCTGGTAAATGGCTAGATGAGAACTAATATAGTAACATACGATCCATATTTCTGAGAAGAAAGCTGATATAGTGAGTGTTAGGTAGGGTGATGAGGAACCCCAGATGTTCTAAGTGGTGTCCCAGATCTTTAGAGTTGCCTCAGTTGCCATCATCAGTTTTAATACCCATCCTCCCTCGGACTTCAGTAGCCTTGTATATACTAGAAGACATTAGGGTCCATTTATTTCAAACCAATGGGGAGTGTAATATGAAGGTACCAGTCTTTGAAACTAGAAGGGAGACTGCCAACTTTCCTTCCATGGACTGTCCCTATTTTCATTTAGTCCAGAACCCAAAACTGCCAAACACCACCACTGTCATCCTTGCTTTCTTGGAGCATCAGAAAGGACCTGCAAGAGGATGAGCAGGTAGGCTGACTGCTCACATAACAAATGGAGTGCCAGAGGCCTTCTCTGCCTGTTGCTTCCTCCAGGACAGCTTAGGTCTCTTACATGGGGGTAAATAAAAGTGGCTATATCTGCAAAAAGGGTTTGAATGAGTAGCAGTATCTGAATTTGGGGAAAGGTAATATTTGAGTATACTGCTTGTCCTGGCTTGCTTGAGTGTGTCTGGGACTTCTTGGCTCCACACTGCTCTTTCTGGAGTCTACCTGCTTTTTGCATGATCAATTTGGCCAGATTCTGGTGGGTGCATGGTGATCCTTGGTACCATGGATCTGTACTAGCCTAGAGAATGTGGGAGAAGGATGGGGGAGTCTTGCTGTCTTGTGTTCAAATGCCTTGTGGCAATTTAAAGACTCACAAATTTACTGCGGTATAACCAGCTTTCATGGGCTGGGACCCACTATACAGAAAGTTATCTTGAATGAGATTGATTTGCCTTTGACTGGAGAAATAATGCCACTTGCAGAATAAAGGTAAAGGAGCTTCACTGATATCTGTTGCATCTGATTCCCTTATACTAGTTGGCTTTTTGTCTGTACATGCTTCCACTTGTGCAGTTTCCCTTGAATCCTGCCCAAGGTGTTTGTGTCTTGTTTGCATAACCAGATAGCCTCCTTTTCCATTTCCATACATCACTTTTCACAAAGAGAAGTGTTCTTAGACGACAGGCCCCTCTCATGACAGGGTCTTTCCGAATGGCCATCGAGATGCTATGCAGAACATGTGGCGGCTGGCGGTGACAACTGGAGCCACCGTGCCTTGTGCCTTGAATTGGATGCTGGACCTAAGAGCATCTGCTGCAAGCGCAATGCCCCTGTGCGCATGAGTGTGTTTTTAACAACCTACAAAAAAACGCAACTTCACAGACCAATAATGTAAAGTTGGACAGTCTTCAGCTGTTCTTTTATTAACTCTGTTTGAGGTGTAATCTTCACTAGATAAGAGCGTGGTGATATAAGACCACTGAATATTGAGTCTATTTATTGAGTCTAACACAATTCTTCAAGGCAGCATCATGAATCAGTTGTTGGATTCTTGTGTTAGGCTGAACTGCCTTCTAACATTAGAAGGGCTATTGGCTTTTTTAAAAAATGAAATGATAGACAGGAATTGCTGGTCTAAATACATTAAAAATGAAAAGTTTTTCATTTAAAGATACAGTTAGCCAAACTGTTTGAGAATATACATTTAATGTAGTACCTATTACTTTGCATTTCCGAAGTAATAGGCTTGGTCAGAGTGACTTCACCATGTCATATATGCAAATACTAAGTTAGGCCTAATGACACATTGCATGAGTCATCATTCAAGGATGTCACCATGACATTCAAACTGGATGGCCAAAGCAACACAAGTGAGGCTGTCCTCTTGCCTTTGGCATTTAAGCGCTCAGACTGTTCTACTGTCATGTGTTTGTGCCACAAAGCAACATCTGGAATGGTAGGAGTGAGACAAGTTGAGCTGAGAGTCTGTGACTGGCCCAAAGTCACCCAGTTGGCTCCATGGTTGAAGGGGGTTAGAACCCAGGTTGCCTGAGTCCCAGTCCCACTCTCTTAACCACGAAGCCACACTGGTGTTTCAAGTTTAGGCTGTCTTTTTAGAACCTCAAGAGCAACCGACTAAGTAATAGATAATTACAGACATTCCTTCCCAGTTGATTTAACATACTTGTGCTGAATTCTGATTAGGATGTGTTTACTGTATAGCAGCCTGGTTTACAATAGTAAATGGCCACACACACTGTCTAATCCATTTCGAAGAGTAAGTTGGCATCCAAAAAATGTTTAGCACAACTACTGTGCCTATTTTGATTAAGGTGAATGTGTGCTTTAGGTGGAAGTAATTAATCATTTTTGTGAAGACAGAACTAGTCTTTTTAGATTCTGGGTTACTCTCTGGATTCTTTGTGCTTTCTGCATCATGGTTTATTAGATAAACCTAGCTGATGATTGTTTCAGCATGTAGAAGGGAACATTACTTCTTCCTTTCTCCTGTATGCACTTATCACTTGCATACTGAAGCTGTCTTAATAGGGTCTGCGCCTATTCAGGTGTTCTAAAGTAGGGAGGGGTAAACAAATGGGGTGGAGTGCACTAGTTCTGGCCCCTTCTGCCATCACATATGTTGCCACCTACATGAAGAGGATGACCTTGTGAAGAGGAGACCCTCCTCTGTCCATGGTGGGGAAATCAACTTCAAATCCAGAGGAGAGCCCCATGGGTACCAGAGGTTCTTCACAAAGTTAGGAGACAATGGAGGCAATTATGGGGTGGGGTGAAGGCTAGTGTGTTTTCTCTCCTTGTCTTTACTCTTTCCAAATTTAGATCATCTGAGCAGGGCTTCCTTGCTGAACAGTTTATTTTATTTTATCTTATTTTCTAAGTTTTAAAAAGATGCAAGAAAGCTGGAAATGGTACAGAGGAGAGCAACAGGGATGATTCAGGGAGTGGAGGCAAAGACCTATCAGGAAAGACTGAGAGAACAAGGCATGTTCAGCCTCAAGAAGAGAAGACAGAGGAGAGAGATGATAGCACTCTACAAATACCTCAAAGGCTGTCACAAAGAGGAAGAACAAAATCTCTTTTTGCTCATTCCAGAGTACAGGACACGGAATAACAAACTTAAGTTAAAAAAAAAAACAGATTTAGGCTAGACATCAGGACAAATTCCCTCACTGTCAAAACAACATGACAATGTTCCTCTTACCTGAGGAAGTAATGGGCCCCCCTCACTAGAGTGTCTAGACAGTCACCTGAATGGAATGGTGGAACTCAGTGTCCTGCAATAGCAGGAGATTGGACCTGATTGCCTTCTGGCTCCTTTCAACTCTACCATTCTATGATTCTATGTTATCTTATTAACAGGAAGCTCACATAAGTCACAGAGCTAAGGAAGCAATTGAGAGGATGCCTGCTTTCAGTGCATGGCCAGATAGGCATAATGATATCCATTTTCTCTAAATGCTCAGTGGACAAGAGAAGCAGCTTTCCTGCCCAGCTTAGCTTAAGATAAGGTTGAAGCTACCAGGAGGCAGAGCAAGACAGCAGTATCAGGTAGTGGATGCTGTTGGTGTAAGAGTGCAGGGATGGCAGCCCCCTTCCATGGCTGCTCCTTCTGAGCTCCTCTGTGTCAGAGAGCAGAACCTCATGTGCCAGACAACCTGGGACATATCCTGGTGCCAGCCAGAGACATTTTGCCTCCTGAGCCAAAGAACAAGATCATGCATACCCCTCCCCTTCCATGTATGAAAACCAACTGGGCTAGAGTTGAATTTGTCTTCAGTGCTGATGATGGGGCAATGCCCTCCACTGCATCTGAAGGCAACCAGCTCACCTATGGGGCACCAAGGAGGCCTTGTGACACAGAGCTCTCTCCTTCATCGCCTGACTGCCATGCATCTTACTGTGTCCCAGCATCTGCCACCTGAGGCAGTTGGTTCACTTGGCTTACCGGCAGGGCCAGACTTGGTCCTTGAGGTCGCTGCCCATCCTTGGTGCTGCCAGGCTGAACATGTAGTATAATGTGGAGGAGTGGGACAGGAACTGATAGCATGTTGTCTTTTGGCTCAGGCGGTCTTCAGTGCTCCTTGACTGAGATGTACAGCTGTTGCTCATTTGTAGTGTAGATTGGGACCATTCTCTCCTACATCTCAGTAGGAGAGCTAGTGTGGTGTGGTGGTTAAGAGCATGGGACTGAGATTCAGGCGATCTGGGTTCTAGTCCCCGCTCGGCCATGGAGCCAACTGGGTGACTTTGGGCCAGTCACAGACTCTCAGCCCAACCTACCTCACAGGGCTGTTGTTGTGGGGATAAGATGGAGGAGGAGAATGATGTAAACTGCCTTGAGCCCTTTGTAGGAAAAAGGCAGGATATAAATCAATCAATCAATCAATCAATAAAATAAACAATTCTCTCTCTTGATAATCTATTTAGCAGCAGAGCAAGCAAGCCAGCTTCCATGATATTAGGCAATGCCTGGCAAGAATGCAATCCTATGCACGTTTAGACAGAAAACTCAGACAGCTCCCAACATTCTGTCAGCAGGGTTGGGGATAAGGGAGTTATAGGTCTTTTTTCTGACTAAACATGCATAGGATTGTGCCCTAAGTCACACTGAAAAATTCAGCCAGAGCAAAGCATAGAAAAAGCAGGAAATGCAATTAGCCAAGCGATCGATCATGCCTGAAGCAATGCATTTCTAAGGGTCATAAATGGAAGGCTAAATTTAGCAGAGTAGGCAGCACCTAATCAAGGTCTCTTTGGTGAGTTTGAGCTGAACAAGCATTTTCCAGCCCTGCAGCAATCTGCCCCAGGTATGGCTCAGTGGCAGACTGGAAACTCCCCCAGTTCTGGAAGTATCACAGATTAGATTAATGCTGGACACAGCATGGCTAAAGTTTTATTATTATTCTTTTGCCCACTCTGGTTTTGGGGATTCTTGATGGGTTTTACAATGAGCCGTTCCCACCTCGTGTTGCTAGCTTAAGACTAGTATTAGCCTGACCTAGGAGTTTTTATATTGTGTCTAATTGTGTTGGACTTTGTACATGCCCTTTTTCTGTGTTTTTAAAAAATAATTACAGGTTTTCCTGTGGCCTGCAAAAGGTGTGGGGATCCATGGGGGAAAATGGTCCCCAAACTTCCTGAAGAAGCCCACACTGTGGTAGAGGGATGGGCCCATCAAGACTCAAAGAAAACATTATTTCAAGGCATTTTTCTATTTTTCTGGTTCCCACCTCTTGTCTATGAAATGCTGATGAATATGTGCTTAAAATTGATCTCTCTTTTACTAGGATGTGCTTGGAAACTCAGCCATTTTAGAGCAGCCTAGCCATGACTGACTAATGGGAAGAACTGTGGCTGGGCCTCCTATATGGGTCACACTCCTATCTCTTCATCACGGCATTGTGACCAAGCCACTCCTTCCTGAAAGTATGCTTTGTTTATGCACCACTTTTTCTGGATAATATGGTTATCAGTGATGAATCACATGGCACTGGAAACTGCACTGAGTTTTTGGGAAAGCTGTAGGTCTCCAACATCCGGCTTTTTCATTTCATCACAGAGGCTGCAAACCAAAGCTAGTTTTGTTGGACAACCTGTTTGTTTATCCGGACCCCTGCAAAATATTTCCCTCCTCCCAGTCTTGCCAGCGTTCCCTTCTCTCTTTCTCTCTAGGATCCCGGTTTGCTTCATGAAACCATCTACAAGTCCCCTCTAGCCTAACCTATGTCATCTGGGCAATCTGTTTGAATTGTGCAGTCTAGTTACCTGACTTTAAAACTATTTTTCTTCACTTGAATCCAGTGCATGGATTTTCATACTCCACCCCGATTTTGTTATTGCTCCCTGTAGTTCACTTTTCATGCTTCTGTTTATTACTGATGCATCTTCTCTGATATTTCAGAATTCTATTTCTCCTAAGTATGAATTGTACATTTTTAATGCCTGTGTTCTTAATGAAATTTTCACTTCTTCTAAGTTGTGCTATTGCAGAGTTAAATGGTCCCTTAACACACCTTCCTCCTGAACACATGTTCTTACTTCCAGGGAACACATTTGCTGCCCAGGTCTCACATTTTCCCAGCAATCAGACCACACAGTGGAAAATACTAAGAAAAAAAGCAACTGTTTCCCTACTTAATAGGCCAATTGTGATAAGAAGTTTTATCTACAGTGTGACTGGATGACTTATCTTATTGGCAACTACTGGATGAGATCACTGATGAAGTCCATCATAGCTTCTCTTAAATTCAAGCTCTGGCAGTAAAGAAGAAGGTTTGCAAAGGAACTGAAAGTGACCCGTTTCCTGGCAAAAGTTCATTTTCACTCTTCAGGTCCAGCAAATATATATGCACCCATCTTGGATTTGCATCAGCTGATGACTCATTGTTGAATGCATAAACTGGCTCATGTCAGAAGCATTGTGTCTGAGATGATGTGATCATTTTTATTTTACATAAAGTGAACCTTCACCTAAAAGCAAAAGAAACAGCAGGCATTGACCTGGATTAGATGACTGTGGTAGTTAAGGGGATTAGCTTGTAAGGATACTAATTATCTGAGGTACTTCTGTTTGAACATCATTGCAAGCACTCCAAATCCAGGGCTAATTGGCTCATAAACAGGAAGCTTGCATCTAATAAATATCTTCTTGTTCTGCCCCACCTGTCAATTTCCTTTGAAGCAAGTAACTGAATATGAGTCTGAGGTGAACTTTTGGAAAGCTACTGGGCTCCATGATTGCTAGTACGAATGGTTTTCATAATGTTATGCACAAGGGGGAAAAAATGCTTACCTTACGTCTCCTCTCAGTTTCAGGGCCAGACCAAAACATTTGTCTCCCTAGGGAAAAGCCAAGATAGTTTCGCCACTGTCCCAGATTAGCTGAGCATATTAGCAGCTGAAGCCTTTGACAAAGCAGGCACTGTGAGAGGCAAAGGGGATGCCGGGGAAGGCCATGCAGCATTATGGATCTATCCATTCTCTGCTCCTCAACACCTGCCACCTGAAGCAACCACCTTGCTCTGCCTGATGGTGAAGTCAGCTCTGCCGATGCAGTTGAGAAACTGGGTCTGCTTGACTCATGCTGCAATCCAGGACAGTGCAAGGCTGTTTATCTCCTTTATGGCTTGGTCAAATATCTTTTCCCTTTCATGGGAGGTGATGAGTGAGGGAGGGGGTTGTCTGTTCATTAATTAAACAAGGAGTGGGGAAGTTCTTGGAGGGGGTGATTTTATCCTGTCCAGCTGATTTTTGGCAGGGGTGTTCCTTTCCCTAGTCAAGCGGATGCAGTGATGCGTCCATTAGTTAAACTGGGAGGGGAAAACGTTATCCCTGTCAAAGGTGCCTAGAAAGACAATGAAACCCACACCGACCAAGAAGCCTTGGGATGATGTTGGGGTGCCATTGGCCCCCTCCCAGCCAACGTTTAGTTGAGAATGGGGAGAAAGGGGCATAGAAGGTAAAAGATAAAAAAGGAGCCAGAGAGAAAAAAGGAGAGAGAAGTAGAGAAGGCAGGCAGGCAGGCTCAATTTTCCCCCCAAGGAAAAACTCATAGAAATGTAAACTATGCTTTAGAAAACAGGCAAAAAGCTGGGGTGGAAACATTGATTCTACAGAACTCACAGTCTGGACAAATGTGAGCATACTTTTTTCTTAACTGATTCTTCCCCTTAAAAATCCCACCCCCCTAATATACATACATACATACATGCATACACACAGGGTTGGAAGCCCCTGGTTTCCATCTTAGCATGTAGTTCTGCACAAGGCCTATGAGCTAAGAAGCCGTTTTCAAACATAGCATAGATGTTAAAAGTTGGGAGGGAAGTTGCATTAACTCAGTTTATTTTTTATGTCATAAAAGCTATGCTGGTAGAACTACGCACAAGAGAACATTCCAAAATGTTCCGTTTAATGGTGCACTAGATGTATTGGTCCTGCCCCTGGCCAAACATGTCCAGAAAACAAAACATGGTTCATCCGGGAACAATTTGTTATATACCTTACCAAGGATTTCCCATTTCAAGTCCTTGACATGCACACCTCTGAGGCAAACCTCTTACTAGGCCTTGGCCTCTGTAAATACCACCTCTCTGTTATCACAGTATTTTTGGTACACTGACACAGAAACCCTCTGGAAAAATCTCGCTGCACCCATCAATACCTTGAACAGTTTAAACACACACCACAAGGCATTATGCAAACAACACAGATTTGGGATATGAATATTTCAGCTGATATTTGATAGTGCTGTTTTATTATGAGCTAAATAAATTTTGAAAAACGGTTTAACAAGCATTTTAATCATTTAAACACAATACAGTTGCTTTCAGGAATTGCAGTTGGGTGGAGGGAATTGGAGGCACTGATTCCACACTCCATGGGAGGTATGGAGACAGAAGGAAATAGTAGCATAGTTTCCTACTCCTGCCCCTTCTCTTACTCCATAATTTTGTGTGTGGGGAGCAGAAGGAGCGGACTTTTTAACTGGCTTTTTAGAACAGTCCATTCAATCTGTACATAAGTACCAATGGTGAGGGGAACCCAACTTTTTTCAAGGGCCATTTCCAGGCAGCCATCAGCTTTCCAGCTCTTCCAGCTTTTCCCACAATTGCATTTGTATGTGACACAAGTTCCCTTTTTCAATGTAGCAGAAACTGTGCTTCCCAGCAGTGGTAAATGTGTTTTATATAAACACCTCAACAGTGTTCCTGACAAATGGATGAGACTCTAGTGCCAATTCCCCTCCACCCCAGTCTATCTATATTGCAGACCCTTTGGTCAGAATACCTGGCCAAATAGGTGGACTTTGTTGTTTTCCCCTCCATCCACTGCTTTTCGTACCACCTACCCTGAGGAAGAACTCAAAAAAGCTTACATATTTTTGTGGAATTTGCTCCTAGTAATAGTATTGCCCAACTGCGGATTCAGAACAATAGTTTAAACAAGCTAAAAGCCCCAGATAAACAAACAATAGAAAAACCAGCCAATTAACCATATGGGCTTGAAAGAATGATACTCAAGGGCAATTAAAACTTAACCAAGAGCTATGCCTTTATATAATGCCTAAAACAGAAAACTGGGGCCTGATGAAACTCTGTTGACAGAGTATTTCACAATATGGGTACAACCATCAAAAGTTTCTATGCCTAGTGACTGCCCATCTAATTATATTCTTTAATTGCATTTCTAGTCAGAGCCTACTGGAAACCTTCACAAGGCATATCAGAAGTAGTCCAAATCTTGAGCTTGTCTAAATAGGGACCCTCAATTTCTGAGGCAAAATACAGTGACGACACACAAAGTAGCTTTGACCCTGTTGCCAATAAACAGTTGCAGAGCTAAGAAAATACTCTGGTGTCAAACAGAAAAGACATCACTTTCCACTTTCAGATATTTTGAGTACAGAACAGAGGGAAGTCTTCAAGTACATAATATACGCTCTGTTTTTGTACCATTGTCGTGCAATATGACCTTTAATAAACCTGTCCACCTCAGTCAGAACCTCTGCCAAAGCTAATATTCGTTAATGTTCGTTTCCTTTACCACTTCAAAGCATCACTTTCCCTGAGGCACAAGTAACTCAAACAAAGCTTATATTTTAATGCAAGGGGAAGCAAGGTAAGGGGCTATGCATGGAACCATAGGCCATAACAAACTGTGATTTTCCATTGCTTTATATTCTTATGATAAAATGTTCATATACACACATGATCTTGCACAAGGAAAACTAGCATGGCAAGGAAAAGACTGGGCTAGATCCACCCCTACCTGCACCTGCACAACATCTTCTTCTTTTTAATCTGTTGGGAACATTTTATATGGAGAATGTTCTGTCCAGAATGAACTTAGTGAGAATAAAAAAAAAATACCTCTTGTATTTGATGATCATAAAGGGTTCCAGGTTTTAGGAGACAGAGATAGGGAGTGGGGCAATTCTTAAATGGAGGTTTGGGGTGGGTTTTTTTTTTTTTTTTTTGAAGGATACAAGACATCCACTGGGTTCACATGACTTATAAGCCTAAGTGGGCTTGGAAGCAACCCCATGAAGGCATGTTTTGTAATAGGGTCAATAAGCTACCCTGAGCTTAAAGTGTAGTCTGATGCAGCAAGTCCAGGGATTGGTAAAACCACCACTGATCTGCTTAGCAAAAGTGGCAACCCCATTTTTTACTCTGGCAAAGCAATTCTGGATAAGTGCCTGGGACAGGTGCCCCAAAATGCCCAAGTGGCATTTGGGGATGGTTGTACCTCACTCCCCATGGTCTCTCAGAATATATGCAGGAGGACTGAAGGAGAAGGAATTCCCCCCCATTCTCTGCTGTGCCTGATAATTTGTTGGCATTCTAAGGGCTCAAGCCACCCCAGGTTTAAATTGCCAGGCAAATCCACACATTTTCTTTAAACTGCTTGGCTGAGGTATTTCTGGCACCTTGACAGGCTCTGCCTTCTGTTCCCTTCCCTCTTGCTCCACTTCATCTGTCCTGCCTTGCCAGGTGGTACACCAAGTCTAACACTGAGCAAACCAAACCCAGAAGTTCCCTCAGGTGCGTTGGCTGATGACCCCTTGATAGTCATGCATGTGGATCTGGCCTTATGTTCCCAAGAAACACAAGCTGCTGATGCTTAGCGCCCCCTCTCCTATACCAGGAGTAAGCAATTTGGTCCTTTCCGGATGTGTTGGGCTACAACTCCATAATCTCCAGCATGGGAGCTGAAGTCCAGTATAAAAGGTCTAAGTTTGGAGACTGCCAAATGGATCCACCTTTTGCTGTAGATATAGAAGTGCTTGTTCTTTTGGCAATAGGCGTACACTTAAAAAGACTGGTCTCAAGCACTTTAACACCACTTTTGAAATACCCATGTTAAATTAAGTGAATTAAAAAATCTTACAGGTACTGCCATATTTTTAAAGATTGCATTATTGTCTCTGTGGTTTGTTGTGGTTGTGTGGTTTTTATTCTGATGAGGGTTTTAAAAACGCTTTTTACAGGAAAAATGATCTTTCTATGTTTAAGATGTCTTCTTATACAGAATTTTTAGGGCTGTTTAGGTTTTTAATGCTGATTTCTATTGTATTTCTATTGTATTGTTTACTTAATTTGATTTACACATGTACACTATATAGCAAATTTGTTTTATGGGGAGACGAATAATATAAATGATAAACTATTGAAAAATAAGGAAGAACCCTACTACACTTTTTTGCCCCCCCCCCCACCCCCTTTTTTTTCAAAGCACTTAATGTCAGCTGGTTGAAATATTCTTCCCTGAATTCCTGGACAAAAACACTTTCTCAGCCCTTTCTGCCAACCTGGTCAGTGTGCTTTTTTCTTGCTGATGACACTTAAAGAGTTTATTATAACATATGGTCATTTCCTGGCCTCTTGCTAGACTATACATTTTCAAGCTCTGGGGTTATTTTCCTTTTTGATTGCTGCTTGGCTCGCCCCACTGCTGTCGGCAGAAAAACTGATGAGGTGTTCCTAGAATGTGCCCAGAAGAAACTTCTGCTCTTCTGGTTTGTCATCTCTAGAGACAGATTGCTCAGGGTGCTTCATGGAAATAATTTTTTTCTCTACGGAGGAAACACCACTGAGGTTCCAGTCTGCAGCTGTAGGCAGTCCTTTCACTTCGCCTGCCTGCATTACCCCACCACCGGCTTTCCCGGAAAGGTAGCAGCTAACAAGCCAGCAGAGAAACCTCACTCCTTCCCCTCCTACCCCACTTTCTCGTAAGCACACTGTTTGACTTCTCCCTATTCATGTCAAATGTCAACGGACAGTCATGTTTAAAGAGTGAACTGCTTGGTGTAACCCCTGGCCTTCTGTTTGCCCTGCAGAAAACGAAACCTTTTCTAGAACGTATCCACAGCTCAGGGAGGGCTTTCGCAGCACCGCTTTCTTTCTCTGGGTCAATGCTGCAGTGTTTCAGGCATGCATTAAAAAATCCTCTCCATATACCTCATGCAAGAACAACTTGCCAGCATCTTTAACAAAAGGAGGCATAATAAAAGCAGTCTCCTTCTGTACACATAGGGAAACTAACTGGAGAGCGATATATTTTATACTGCTTGTCTTCATCCTTTTTTGATGGTTGATCTAACCTTGTATTTGTTAAACTGTCAAATTTTTGGCTTACATGCAATTGCGGCGGGGTGGGTTCCATATTTTTGCAAGTTTACTGTAGTCCCTTGTTCCCCCCTCCCCACATGCAAAAGGCAGCTTCAGCTTGGGAGTTCCTCTGGAACAATATGGGATAAAGTGCAGAAACAGGAGCAGACAACCTGGTGTCCTACCAGTGCTTTCAACTACAACTCCCTTCAGCAAGAGCCAACAGAGCCAATTGTCAGGAATCCAGAAGTTGTAGTCTATGGGTTGCGTATGGACTCCATAAGTTGTAGTATACAGATTGCATATCCTGGAACTGTAGAAACATAAATCAAGAGCTGTAAGAATGGCAATAGCAGAGAATCATACCAAGTAGAGGTGAAATTGGTTCTAGTTTTGTCCTTTTTGAACCTAGTAGTGATGGGATCACACCAAGGGCATAGTGGAGGCAACCTTGGGGATCAGAGCATCTCTCTTATTTTGGAGGGGACCGTCAACGAGGTGGATGGATCCCTGAAGCCAGGGTCACTGTCTTTCCCCCATCACCTCTCAAGACACTTAGTTTTGCTGGTTCATGGCTGGCAGCTGCCACTGAGTCCTGAATTTAACGGGTTAAGAACAGGTGTGTTTTTTGACAGTTCCCAACAGTTCCTGGGAACTCCCTATCTGGGCCTGCAGGCATGCACATGAATTTTCTGTGACACATTCCTTCATGGTCACTCTCTGTATGGCTGGAGAGTGGGGTATGAATGCAATAAAAATTAATTCATAAGAAATAAGATAATGCAAATAACTTCTAGGAGCTGTCATTGTTTCACTTCGAAAAGAAATACCTTCATCTTGCATTCCTTACTCAACAGAAATTCAAACAAAGTGATAAAGCTCCTTTTTATTGTATAATCATAGATTGCATAAACCGGGAAACAGGTGTGGCTTTGATGGGGCTTGGCTTTCAGGTATCACTCTGGCAATCCTAAAGGGGACCCCCTGCCCTTCTACACTTGCCACTGCACCACCGGGACACACAGAGTGCACACCCCAACAGCTCTGGGTACGTCAGAGCCCCTTTGGCCTGCGTTGTCAGGCAGCCCAGCCTCTCTTGTACATAAAAAGACCAAGAAATTCAGTATCCTCTGCAGAAGTCTGGATTTATTCTGTTAGAAGGCTGGCCTGATTTGCTGTTCTGTTTTATAGGACTGGCTGCTTTGTCAGGAGATCATCTCTTTATTACTCAGTAAAGTTTGCCACACCCTTCACTTTCTGGATTCAGTCCACTTAATTCACTTCTGCTCACAGGACTCCCAACAGAGGAAAGGAAAGACGATGTATGCCACCCCTGATTATTTTCTTAATTCTCTGGCTTTCTCTTCGCATTGGAAAGAAGAGTAAAACTTGAAAGCCTTGTTATTACTTCATTCACTAGCAATGTGGGAGGGAATCATTGTGGAGCAGGGGCAGAGCTGCATTCCCCAGCATTCCCCCACTAGTACAGTATTGCCGGGGCACTAGACATAAGGACAGGAGTTCCATATTATTGCCGCCACCCCCCCACCACCCAAGTTTATATTTAAAAGGCATTTAAAATAGAAAAGAAAATTAAAAAAGAAAAAAAAAGGACTTTGAAAAGCCCTTACTCATTCCTTAGGCAGTCGACTCTTAAGTGGAAAAGATGAACTCTGCTTTCATATGCATGCTTTTTGCAGACATGAGAAGGGAAAGTACAAGGATTCACAACAGCACAAAGACATGATTTTTCATTTATTTATATGCACACACAAACATAGGGAAGGATACAATCCTAAACCCACTTTATAGGGAGTAGATGTACTTTTAGAATGATGGCTTCAAGCACTGGACTTTGTGCAGTATTCCAACTGTTTGTTTTCATGGATGTTAGGGGAAAAGAAGGAATAATCTACTGGATAATGCAAAAGCATTGCAAGTAGAAAGCCCCGTCTGGCCCTGCAGCACAACTCCATAAAAAGTTTTATGCAGAAACATGCTTCCTTGTGCAGAATGGGACTTCTCTTTACCACTTACCTAGGAGTACACCGCATTGGATTCTGCAAGATTTAGATGTATGGCCATGCATACAAATCACAATTATAATCTCATGAAATAACTTTGATAGGCAGGTAATATCCTCCAATACAATAATAGATTAGTGTCTATTACACTGTTTATCTAATTTTCTTTGTATAGGTTAAATTCCCTTTCCTGAATGACTCCTTCCGTCAATATTTAAAGAACCATTAATTTGAGCAGTAAAAACAAAAAGCTGGCTTGGTTTATCATGCTTGACCCAAAGTTACTCCATGGTTGGCCAGGCTTGACCTACAATAATAGACATCCTGGAACAGATTTTACCAAACAATGCGGATGAGAGCAAGGCACGTCAGCCGAGCCTGTGTTTGTTTGCGCTGTGTATATATCACTCACCTTGAAGCAAATGGCACAAGAATGGTTGCTTAACTTTTCTGTCTCTTGGGATCCGAAACTGGCACTTTTTCTGCATGTAGAGTCATTTGCATAGCAAGGCAAAACCAAGCAGTTTTCTGCAGCAGCTGCACATCTGTTGCCTTGACAAATCTGCAGTTGCCTCGGTCCACATGCAGCAGCTTGTGTGGGACATTACAGCAAAGGAAAAATTTGGGTCTCATGCAGCCATCCCCAATCTAGTGCACTCCAGGTACACAGGGCTGTCACTCATCACCCCCAGCCATCATTGCTAAGCTAGAAGTCAGCAGATTGGGGAAAACTGACCTAATACCAGTTCTGACATCCCCTGAAGGTTGAAGGTGCAGGCATAGAGTCATGAGATCATAGCAATGGCCCTTCCTGTTTATTTCAGAGGTCTCTCAGAAGCAGTGCTGTACCAGTGGCTGGCCAGCCAGCCTTGAAAGTTTCACAAGAGGGATATAATGGAGGCAGCTACCCCTGCTTTGTATTCATGATGGAGTCCAGGTTTTCTGTCCATTATGTTCTGTGTCCCTGGAGACATCCAGCCCCTGTTTTGTGCTACTTAACTACTGTGATCCCATTTCTAGCTGCATTGGCTATCATACGCTCATGGATAAGCTGTACTGATGGGCACAAATGCCTGTCCTCAGCCAACGTATTATAGCAGACTGTGAAAATCAGAAGCCCACCAGGCAAAGAAGCATCAGGATCCAAGGAATTGTGTTCTGCCTCCTCTCTCTTCAACCCAGGCAACAGCATGCAAGGATGATCTCTGTTCCCTGTGGCAGCCTGTAACAATGTGCTCTTACCATCTTCTAATGCACCCTTGGGGAACAAAATGTATATGGAAGTGCCACTTGAAGACTTTGCTTGGATGTAATTGGTTACAGGCTCTTGACAGATAATACAAACGGGGAAGACTTGTAATTTTTTACCAGTAGAGGAGTGCACTTAGGCTTGCGCCAATATAAAGATGATTTATGCATGCACACGTGAATGGCCATTTTGTAGCTCTCAGATGGTAGGTAAAAGCAAAACTTTTCAACAGTGATTCCACTGCTGCATTAGCTATACCCTTTGCAAACACGAATGTACTTTAAAAGAAAAGGTGCAAACCATTAGTGCAAACCAGCACCCCAGAAAGTAACACATGCTTGAATTGCAGTTCTGTTCTGGCAAGAGTGTTTATTTTAATCTATCTTACGCTTTAGGAATGAATTAATCTATAGAAAAAAATGGACTAATAAAAGGGGAAACATTTTTCTGGGTACAAAATTGAAGCCTTCAATACCTTATGCATTGGAGTATCTGTCTTATTTTTCACCTATTTGACTAAAAGATAGCAAAACATTTGTGATAATGAATTGCATTTGCTCGAAGTAACCTGGTGTAAGGAATAGGGGTTTTGTTTCTACAAAAGCTTGTCAAACTTTTCAGTGCTAAACTGATAGCTATTCAGGCAAGACTACCATCTGTCAGAAAAGGCAAAAACCAGACAGTGGATATTTGAAAATTAATCCCAGCATATGGAAGGTGCTGCTACTGAACACCACTTTGAGTGTAGGAAACTCAGCTGAATTTGCTTACAGTGAGTAAATTGGCAGGCCTACGTAGGTAAATATTTTTTAGACTAACATAAAATCTGAGCAGCTTGAGGGACATGCCAGTACCAGCTTGAAAAGCCTACGAGATCTGACAATCAAAGAAGAAAGACAGGAATGAGGGAAAACATGATATCGTTTGAATAGGGAGCAACAGCAATTATAAGGCAAGATGGCGATTTGGTTGCTGTTATATAAGGGTGTACATTCTCTGTTAAATTAATTAAAAAGTGAGTCAAAGTGGCTTCACTCAGTTTAAATTTCTCTTGCTCATGAAATGCATGCACAGAGCTATGAATGAGACACCCATTAGATAATTCTTTAATGCCGATTAACACCATTTGGGGGTGGGTCGGAGATAATCTTGTTCTGGTGGCAATCAGGACAACTGACTTACCCCAGGGCACAATGACACACCACCCGGGGCATTGTGGATAAATAATATGGTGCCTGCCAGGAGACAGCTGCTAGGAAGACAACTGTTGCCACTGCCACTGTAATGCATGAGAGTAGGAATAACCAAGAAAGCAGGAGAGCAAAAGCACACAAGAAAAGTAATCAAAGCCAAATCTGAGTAAAGAAACGCATGTGTTTGCAGTGAATGAGCCACAAAACAAATGTTGCTCCTTAAAAACAAATGGGCTTACAAATGAAATAAATAAAACTTGGATCGCCCTGTAGCTTCCCTGCCTTCTGCTCATGCATGCAGAAACAGATATATAAATGTGTACACAATTGCTCCAGTTGAAGGCCAGGTGCGAAGCGCAGTGACCCCTGTAGCAGCAAAAGACACCCAAGCAGCTGCCGAGTGCCACTCGCACAACTTGTGTCTGCTCTCACCCTTCGCTTCATTTCTCACTGTGTGCAGCCAACCCACATTCTTTGTGCTTGGCAGCCCGACATGGCAGCAAACGTAGGAGAGCATGGCAGGCCATGAATGAAAGTGGTAAGTACAAGCCAGGCCATGCTTGGCAGGCTGGCTTGATGCATTTGGGGGGCACTTCCAGTGCTGACCCCACCACAACCCACCCAGCTGCTTAGGTTGATGGGCATTGCCCCCGCCCTGCGTGTGTTTCCATCTGGAAGCACCAGCCAGCCAAAGCAACAAGAGGAGTGCGCAGCAAGCACTAGCAGCAGGCAGACCCTGTTGGCATGTGTGTCTCCGTGTTGGCAAGTAGCTCTCTGACTCCCTGAACATGTGTCTGAAGAGGTATCTGTCAGTAAGGGATTCTTGCTTGCTTGTGGGATGGTCTCTTTCATTTCTTTGTATGCAGAGGTATGTGTGAGTGTCTCCATATGCCTGTAAAACAAGGGGTTTGTCAATGTGCATTCATGTGAATCTTTATGAAAGAGAAACATGCTACAAGTTAATGAGTTTGCTATAGGCATCTCTTTAAAAATATGTTGCTTACAATTATAAGAAAAAGAAAAGGGAAAAAGGGCAACAGGAAAACAGAAAAGGAAGGTGGGGAAGGCTACGGGAAAAGGGAACAGGACAACATAATCCATTCAGAATTATTGTTCACAACACTATTAATAAAAAGACAAAAAGCAGAAGGAGGATTAGAAGACAAAGACAGAAAGAAAAAGATCCAGCCATTCTATTTGAAATGTATACTTTAATATAAGCAGCTCTATTAAATAAGCATCCAGACAAAACTGATGACTGGGCAATAAGATTTAAGAAAGATGCCAAAAAAATAGAAAGGGGCCAGCGGAGGGCAACACAAATGATCCAGGGTTTGGAAACACTGCGCTGTGAGGAGAGACTGAGAGGACCGGACATGTTCAGCCTTGAGAAGAGAAGGCTGAGGGGGGACATGATATCACTCGAAGGCTGACACAAAGAGGAAGGTCAAGACCTCTTCTCACTGATACCCAAGTGTAGGACATGGAATAATCAATTCAAGTTGTGACAGCCCAGATTCAGTCAGGACATCAGGAAAAGTTTTCTCACTGTCAGAGCAATACTATAGTGTATAGTTATAGTATACACATATAGTATAGTATAGTATAGTATAGTATAGTATAGTATATTAGTTATAGGCAACTTTAACCAGTTGCCTAGAGATGTCATAGACTCTTCCACACTGGAGACATTCAAGGCAAAACTGGACAGTCATCTGAGTGGAATGGTATAAAATGGTGTCCTGCAAAACCTGGTGGCCTTCATGGCCCCTTCCAACTCTACTTTTCTATGATTCTATAACTGTATGTTATATGTTCAAATGTAAGATCATCAGACCGTTGAATGATAGGTGGTCGGTGCTCATCTTTCCGAACCTGGAGTAGAAGTCTGTTTCTGACTATGAGGGCTCTCAGAGTTCACCTGTGCTTTCCATCTGTTAATCCTGGAGTGATTACTTGCATGCAGAAAGGAGTCACCACATATGCCCGCAAGGTGCGGTGTTCACATTACAGTGCACCTTCTTTTGAATGACCTGCTGTGGTGCCTAATATGCACAATTATTATTTTTTAGTTAGTCTCTCTTTTAAACCCACAGGACCGATGCTTATGGCATCTCCAGCCCCTTGCCATGGATGATGCTACTTCTGCCCTTGGCAAACAGGATAATTCTAGTTGGCGGCTAAGGTGGCCCATTTTCTTGTGTGAACTGCTGATGGCTTTGCAGTCTCTGAAATGGAGTTATGGACCAGCCTTCAGGGAAGAAGTTTGCAGCTTCAGTGTTTCCCATCTTGCAAATTGTAAATCATTTTCTACTGTGTCTAAAAACACTGAATTCCTTATTAATGTTTTCCATTGATCTGTGTCAATAGCATGTTTCTTCCACCTCTTTTCTAGTCAAGCAGATCAACATGAAAAGTTCACACCCCTAAATCTAATATTGGGTGAAAGTTCCATTCAAAATAATGTGATTTTGAAAAAGCCTTCCTTGAGTAGCATTTTCTGCACTGCTCATCATTTCTGTCTATTATGAACACATTCTAACCATCAAAATAATGCCAGGAAACCTTGTTTATCTAACCCCATCCCTACCCTGGCGCATACCCCTAACCTTAACGGAGGGCGAAAGTTCCATTGAAAATAATGCAATTTTGAAAAAGTCTTCCTTGAGTAGCTTTTGATGCACTGCTCATCATTTCTGCCCATTCTAAACACATTCCACCCAACAAAATCATACCATGAAGCCTCATTTTTTAATCCTAACCTTACCTTGATCCACAACCCTAACCCTAGTATACGGCAAAAGTTCCATTGAAAATAACGTGATTTTGAAAAAGTCTTGTTTCAGAAGCATTTTTTGCACTGCTCATAATTTCTGCCCATTCTGAACACATTCCACCCAACAAAATCATACCATGAAACCTCATTTTTCTAACTCTATCCCTACCCAGGTGCACACTCCTAACCCTAATATAGGGCAAACGTTCCTTTGAAAATAATGTGATTTTGAAAAAGCCTTCCTTGTGTAGCTTTTTCTGTACTGCTGACCAGTTTTGCTCATTCTCAATACATTCAAACCATCAAAATCATGTAAGGAAACCTCGTTTTTCTTACCCAAACCCTACCCTGGTGCACACACCTAACCCTCATATGGGGCGAAAGTTCCATTGAAAATAATGCAAATGTGAAAAAGCCTTACTTGGATAGCTTTTTCTACACTCCTCCTCAAATCTGCCCATTCTAAACACATTCCAACCATCAAAACCATGCCATGACACCTCATTTTTCTAAACCTAACCCTACCCTGGTGCACACCACTAACCCCAGTATAGGGTGAAAGTTCCATTGAAAATTTTGTGATTTTTAAAAAGCCTGCTTTGGGAAGCTTTTTCTGCACTGCTGACCATTTTTGCCCATTCTCAATACATTCCAACCATCAAAATCATGCCAGGACACCTCATTTTTCTTACCCTAACCCTACCTTGGAGCACACCCTAACCCCAGTATAGGGTGAAATTTCCTTTGAAAACAATGCAATTTTGAAAAAGTCTTCCTTGAGTAAATTTTTCTGCACCGCTGATCATTCCTGCCCATTCTGAACACATTCCAACCACCAGAATCCGCTGTGGCACTCGTGCCATAGGTTCCCCACCACTGCCTTAGAGCAAGTGTGTTGAACCTCACATCTAATAGCAAAGTTCATCTGTCCAGGGCTTCTCAAATGGTCCTACCCCCTTCTCTTTGGTAAGTTTTGCATTTGACCCCATCCACCTTTTGCCCTGCCCATTACTTGAATACGTCCCCACAGACCTTTTCTGGAATTGAATTTGGACCTTGGAGTGAAAAAGTTTATCACTCACACACTCTCTCTGTCACACACACACACACGCACGCACTCACTCAATGCAGGATCTTACTATTATGGGTTTTGGAGAGAAAACATTTTACATTTAGAAAAAGCTAGTTTCCTACACTGTATCAACTCAATACTCTCATGCCGGGAACTTGATGGACACATCAGGGGACCAAGATCTGTGTGGTTGGGACTCCAGAACTGCATCTCTCTTCCATTCTAGGATAGGGACATTTTGCTGATCTGGACAGCACCTAGTCTGGTGAACTTTGCATCAACAAGTGAGATTTTATTTTTTTTACACAGATCATCATGCCACAATACCATCCTGCCATTCCAAGACTCTGTGCCTCATACCTAAAAAAAACCTTACCCATGAATTCTTTGCCTTCCCTCAATTTTAAGCAAGGGCAGGTGGAGTCATTTTACAGGATATCACTGTCTCCACACTTCCTTCAGTCTTGGTATGCCATCAAGTTTGTTCCAAAAATATATCTTGTTTATTCAGCTAGGAAAAATTAACTTGAGTGTTTCAGAAGACATGTGAAAATCCAATTCAATATCAGATAACACAATTCCAGAAAGTAATATGAACTTTTATTAGTACTTAAGAGAAACTTTCACCAGCTTCTCCAAGTTGTTGTTTGTATTTGGAAACACTTTTAAGAACAGTGGCATAGAATTCAATCACGTGGAGGGTATTGTAGCAATGCTTTTTAATGGTCAAATTCTCATTCTATAAGACCCTATCACAGATCGGAATCTTCTAAACTGTTTTTGATATTATTGGAAGTTATGTTCTTCTGTCAAAATAAGGGATAAGCTGCCTTATCCATTTACGCACATGATGACACCATGAGGCTGTTACAGTTCTTGAACTCTTTGCCCCCCCTTAGGTAACTCTGGAAAAGTCTACTGCAATTGGAATAAATCATTCTGAACTCCATACCTCAAAGCAGCAATCAAGAATAACAAACACTTTTAAATATCTAAGTCTGGGAAGTCTGCCAGCTTCAGGTATTGCGGTCATTGGGGGTTTCCGATGGATTATTTTTATCACATCTATCTCTCTATCTATAGTGCTTTTATCCTGCTTCTCATACAATTATTGCCTAAGTAGATCACTTAAGTGAAAGAGTGAAGCAGGCTCTGCCATCCAGGTTACAAACTTGAAAAAACAAGACTTTCATGGGAAGGGTAGTGGAGGAAAAGGAATAATGAGGCAGATCAGTTCTTCAAGGGTATAACAAGTTGGTGAGCTGTAAGAGAGCATTGAAATGCACTTTGGGTGGCAGATCTCCCCTTACTGTTGTTTTTGCTTGCATGGCAATTGGTGGCTCTGACTCCTTTGGCAGATGGAAAGGGGTAGAGTGTTCCTTCCCTTTCCTTAGGCAGTCCCAGGGGCAGGGGGCAGTTGGAGCTGCATGTTTTTTTCTGGAAGGGACGGGGACGAAAGCTCCTTAGAGAGACCAGACTGGTCACCCAATTGGTTTGATGCAATTTCTCCAAAGCAGGGGCACAGCCCCCAGTGGCTCTTGGTTCCCTGGCCAATGACCATAGCTGATCTCACTGAGAAGAGACCCCTCCTCAAAACTGTCATACATAATCATCAAGTGTTCTTCTTTCAGAATAATGCTATCCACAATAAAGGCATAGAGAGAATTATTTTCCTGCTGTTGCTACAGCATGAATAAGCAAAGTTTTCCTGGGCTTCTTGTGGAGGTGAGCATGAACAGCTCTCAAGAATATTTACTTGAACTTGTCCAGACATGTAATTCCAGAGGCAGAAAAAATCCGTAAATAAAGTCGCGGCTGTGCCATGCTGCAGAGCCAATCTGCCTACAGGGAACCATCCTCGTATTGTTTCTAGCCACGTTCACATAACAGCACAGAATTCCAGCTCACAGGTGGCTGAGGGCCAGGCTGTCTACTAAATAAGCAGGATGACCATGTGTACATAGCCAGGAAAGAGGGTAAATGAGGACACTGATTTGCATAACATATGTATATGATAGGGAGAGAAGCAAAATTAAATGTCATCATTACCATTTTAATGGAAATACGGTATATCTCACCCTAGTGGGGAAGTCTGTGGCCACATGACCCATCTGTCAGCTGCTTTGTCTGTTGTCCAGGAACTAAGGGCTGGACAAAGCACCTTTTCTTCCTTCCTGGATTCTTCATCTTTAAAGCAGGCTTGGAGTGGAAAGCCCTTGAAAAAGCAGATAGCTTCAAACTGAGGTGTGTCCTCTGTAAAGGAGGGCACTTGGCCATCCCATATTGGGATGGGAAAATACCTCCCCTTTAAATGAGGTGCCAAAGAGTAGGTGTGAATCTCTGGAGCTTTTTTATTTGCCTGGGAGGCCTCACTTATAGGAATCACTGGTTCATAGGTTCATAGGTATCATTCTGACACCAGCAGCCTTCCCATTGTGGCAGTCACTAGTATGCCCCAAAATGGAGGCAGGGGCGCTGTATCCAGTGGATTCAAGGCTTCACTAAACCCAGGATTAGATCCCTTACTAAGCTAGTCTTACACTGACACAGCATTCTCTCTCACACGGATTTCAATGCGAGAATAATTTTTGAAAACTGGAAAACACCAGAACTGCTTGAGGAAAACAGGTGGAGGGCCGAGACCCCATGCCTTGCCCTCACTGCTTGTGCCCTAGAGGGCCCCAGCACCTCCTTGGTCCCACAGCTGGGCTCCCTGTCAGGCTGGCTTAAGACTGGTCTGCATTTTTGACAGTGCAGATTATCATACCTGTGAGGTAAGGCAGCAGCCTGTTAGGTGGACATTCAGCAAGCAGTGCCTTCTGAGCAGGTAATGCTTCCCCTGCAGAGTGTCTGCCACATCACACAGCTGTTAACTGTACAGGAGCTATGCCAGAAAAGAAACCTGTCCGGGGAGGAACTTGTCAGGTTTCTACAGTCCATGCAGCCAGACGCTGGGAATGAACAAGCAATTTATCAACATTATACTTAAATTAGTATCTTATTTTGTCCCAAGCCGAAAGAATAGTAGTTCTGGGGTCTATCGATATGAAGAATGAATCTTCCAAAAATATGCCTGAGAACCTTCTCAATCCCAGTGTGAGCCCCAGCAAGGTACGCTTGGAGGTTCCCAGAGCAAAATGATGGTATTGCTGGCCCAATCTGCCTTCCTTCCATACTGTTGGAATGTAGCAAGATAAATGACATCCGCAGTGCCAAATGCAGAAATGTGCTTCTCTGGACTACAGCTGTGTCATCACAAGGCTGGAATGTACAGCATTGCTCTGCTTTGGGCAGAGACATATGCATACGATCAACAGCACCTGCCTCCCAGTGGAACAGCTCAGCTGTTGTGCTAGCTGATGATCTAAATTTAAGGCTCCCTCCCTCCCTCTCCCCCACCCCACAGGCAGGTTCTATTTTATTTAATAGCTTGTAA
Organism: Varanus komodoensis; assembly: GCF_004798865.1. Taxonomy (NCBI): domain Eukaryota; kingdom Metazoa; phylum Chordata; class Lepidosauria; order Squamata; family Varanidae; genus Varanus; species Varanus komodoensis. The sequence continues at coordinate 38,895,288 of NW_025336087.1, read as the reverse complement.
ATAACATTCAAAAGGAAAGGGGAAAAGCCTTGCCACAAAACCATCACCACCATTTTGAACTGTACATTTTCTCTTGATATTGTTTCTTGAATACATACAGTAGATCGGGATAGCAGTGTTTTCTTTTTTTTTAAATGTCCATTTGAGCAAGGCCTGTAAGAGGATATACCAGGATAGTCTCTTTCAAAATAATAACAGGGAAGCTGCACTCTGAATATGAGATGACTGGCATTCCTTAGACTAACCTAACTTTTCCTTCTCTGCCTGCCCTCTTGCTCCACCGCTTGCCAGAACCCCTTTGTAATGTCTTAAGGCAATGCATACTGTAGCTGCTTGTCCTTTCTGTTATATTCCAAGGCCATGTTGTGTGCACAAGGCATAAAAATATTGCATTTGTTCCTTTGGAGTTATTCAAGTCTGAGAGACATATGCTAAATGTGGTTTATTAATCATGATGAGAATTGAGATACTGAGGCATACTTTCAACATGAATACAAGCCAAAAAGGCTTCTTCAAATTCCTTTCTTCCTCTGGCAGGGAACATGACAGATATTCATGTGTATTAGTATAACAGCCACAGAGGAGTTTAAAATGCTTTAAAGGGCCAGGGCACACAATATTTTAAGACATTAACAGTACTGACCTATGCAGAAGATGACCCACTTGGCTCAGTGGGCTTTACTCTCAGGTAAGTGAGCACAGACTAATATGCTTATGTACTCTGTCATGTGGAGTAGGCCCACTTATTATTACCGTACATTTATACCCCTCCTTTCTTCCCCTTGTAACGAACCCAGGGTGGCTTACAAAGGTCCTTTTCTCTCTGACACCAGCCCCAAGCGGTGGCTTCAGCTGAGAGTGAATGGCTGGCCCAACATCACCCAGTAGGATGGCCCAGTGGGGCCCAAACTCAGATCTCCCAGGTCCACCGTGGCTCCAGCCAGTACACCATGCTGGCTCTCAGGAAACGTGCTTAAGATTGCTCAGTGGTAACAACAGAAGCCTAACACCTAAGCACAAATAACTTCTAATCTTAGCACTGGAAGTTTTATGTTCAGTGACCATCAAGTTAATGATGTTTTATTTTTTAAAGTGTACTGCACACCATGCCTTGTTTCAAAGCAAAGAAAGACATGCTTTCACTGGAAAGACATGCTTAGGCCGGTGGGCCTTCCCACCATCTTTCCTCACAAGGTCCTTTCCTTGATTCTCATTTGGGGTTGTGGGAACTTGTGCCAATTCTGTTTCAGATGGGTGGATGTGACTTCTTCCACAGCAGAGCAATTGGTCCTGTTTTAACATGTCTCTCCTCACCATCCTGTAGCCTACTAAGTGTCCACAAAAGCTTATTCCAGACTTCTTCAACCTAGTGCCATCTTGGTGTGTTGGACTTCACCTCCCTTCAGCCCCAGAGGGAATCCTGGGAATTGCAGTCTAAAACATCTGGATAGCACTAGGTTAGCGAAGGCTGGCTTTTGTCACAATAAATCTGATACTTTTTAAGGTGACACAAGACAGAAGGCTTCCTGGCAACCCCTCAGGAAATTTGCACTGTTGCCTTAGCTCCATACAGGGATCCAGCAACTTTCATTATACCCTCACAAGGCTCTTTTTGTTAGTTTGCTTTGCCTTTAAATGTGATGGCATCTTTAAATTGAAACATGTATGGAGCCATTTCACATTAACTGGCTGGTATGTGGGGCACCACCAAGCATTCCTGAGCTAGCTTAGATCCAACTCTGCAGTCAGCATGCTCACTGGCAAACCATTGGATGCTTTCTGATGTTCAGAGTGTTTTTTCCCGGAAGCTGCCTTTCTTTCTCTTTTTTTCATATTTATCTGTTGATACATGTATTTGTGTACTAACGTTTTCATTAGTGAATTTAAATGGTGTCAACGGATGCCTCAGTTAACATGCTCATCTCGAAAGCATCCAAAGAACTCTCGGCTGGCTTCATCCTGCTGGACTGTGTGCAAATAGCATTGCAGACATGTGGCACAATTTATTTACCAGCTGTACCCTGGTACCCACTGAAGAACAGAAATGTATGACATTTCTAATTTCTATAAAAGACAGCATTTGTGGTGCAATGATTAGAAGGTGGATTGGGACTTGGGAGGTCCACGTTCCAGTCCCTGCTCAGCCTTAAAGCTTGTCCCTGTCACAGACTTGCAAGCTGACCTACTTCACCATGTTGTGAAAATAAAATGGAGAAGAAAAGGACTATGAGAGTTGCTACCTTGAGTTCCTTGCAAGAGGAAAAAAGGTGGGATATACATAACAGTTGAAGAACCATGTAATTAGCTGAGAATTTCCAGTGCCTGCTTTAATTATCACTTCCATGCATGCATGAACAGGCATACACACACACAAAGGATTATGTAGGCTGTGTATTTTATATTCCCTTATTTGAAATATGTGTATTCACTTCTGAGTGCAGTTCAAGGTGCTGGTGTTTATTGGCTTGCAGTCCTGACATGTGAAGGAGTGGCTGTCCCTATAGAAGCCTGGCTGTGTTTGAAGACCATCCGGTGACTCTTCTCCACTGCTGTTAGTATGTTACACGGCAAGGGAGAGAGCCTTATCTGTAGTGGCACCCAAGTTATGAAACACTTTCCTTCACAAGTGAGATTGGCAGTAACACTATATACCTTTCGGCATCAGGTCAAAGCCTATTTACTTACCCAAGCATTTCAAACCACTTTATTTTAAATGGTTTGACATAAGCTGTTTTATGTATTTCTTGCCTGTTATTGCTGTAGTTCATGTTGCTTTATTGTGCATGGCATTAGAACTTCTAATTGCACTTTCTATACTGCCCTGGTTATGACAGGATGAAGAGAGGTACACACATATTTAAATAAGTAACAAGTACATAATGTATCATACTAAAAATGGGGCTCACTTATTCAGCTCTGAGCATATCAAACTTGATAGCATACTTCTAGAACAAAGAGAAAGCAGAAAAGTGCTGAAAATGTTGCCCAAGAGCATTCAGTGATCTGTAACAATTAAAACATTTTTGGTGCCTGTTATCTGAAACCAGCAGCAGCCAGCTATTAAAACCACATTTCTGCTAGAATGCAGGGGCGTGGGCTTCACCCTTCTTGAACTTCAACAATTCTTGGATTGAGGAAGGGGAATTCGTAGTCGCAGCCAGGGACATGCCATACATGTGACCGAATGGAAGCGTATGGACGGTTCACTCCCATGTGCTTTAACTATCCATGAATTGGGATTTATTGTGGATTTATTGTGGCAGTCTGTGGATGCACATGTGCACAAGTGCGTGAGCACATGCGCAGGGCACAGAGCCGGGATCAATTTGTTTCTGAAAACAAGACAAGAGACACTGCAGACTGTAGCCATATTGTGAAGTGTAGAGTCATGCCTCGTCATGGTGCAAGCCCTCAACTGTGAATGACACGCAACATTTGTATATTTGTCTTTGAGTAGCAGATACTTTTGTAGGAGCAATTCCATATCCGAACATGGTAATGTATGAATCTTCCTGGAGAGAGATGCTAAAGCACTAAAATGTAAGATGTACAAAAGTGTAATGTATCTTTTTGCCTTTTTGAAGTATACATAAGACTTTAATGGGCTTACGAAAACTGGCCCTGCTTGAGTTCTAAGGATTTGTGAAGAAAATCTCTCTATGCATCTTAAAAATAAGGCTTAAAGTGGCATTTATTTAAAAATACTGTGAAAGTAGCTAATGCATTCATAAGGAAAAAGCTGCTGTTGGATGCAGCTGGCCATCCTATCATGGAAAAGCTCTTGGCATGCCTCTTCAGATAGTCTTTTCTTTGTTATTAAACTTTAAAAACAGAAAAAAAGAAATGGAGGGAGAACTGTTTTGCAACAGGCTGAATCTTGCTATTTCTTAATTCTTCAGTATTTAAAATGAATAAATAAATCATGGAAGGAATGGCACCAGGTTGCTGGCGCACCAGAAAAAGTTATCCATTGTTTATCAACAGTAGTGTAATGCCAGAGACAGATTATGGTATGTGTAATATATTCTCAAAGCTAAACCCTTCCCCACAGTAGCAATTCTTGAAAAGCAAGTGAGCTAGTTTGTGGATCTGTTTCGTTTGTATGCAACCCACACTTGAATCAAACCCATTAGAGCTGACTGCAGGGAAGAGAACAGATAATCTAGTAAATACATGGAAGAAGCCACGAGAAAGTGTCCTGGGTGTGTTTGCAGGTTGGAACAGTTCATTGGGATGTAAGCACACTTGACGTTGGTTTATGAAGGACAGATGAAGGGTGGAAAGAAGTTATGCCTACCTGTTTCAGTGCTGCAATTAATTTCTTTTGCACATTGAAGGTTCAAGGTTGCCAGTTTTCAAAAGCTATTTTAGTAGTTTGTCTTTACAAAGTGGGACCAGAGTTAATGCTACAGTATTCTTTATCAAAGCTTAAGATGAGTGTGTGGTAAAAGTTACTAGAGAGTAACCCAAGCAGAGCACTAATGAGATGTTTTCAGAGATAAGGTTAGGAGATTATTACAGACAGCCATTATTACAGACTATTGTTGCTATGTGTAATGAGTTGTCCATATTTAACTCAAGCACATTCAGATGTACTATATTGTAGATCATCATATAATTCCATGTCATTATCTTTCCACTTTTTCCAGGGTCAGGAGACAGATGCAACAATACTAGGAAAGCTGATAAATTATTTTCTCTTAATAGTGGCGCTATAAATATTTAAAACAGTCTCTTCAAATAAAACCAATTTCATGCTGCTTATATATTAGCCTATTGGCTCAGAGGTCATGAGTGACAATAGGCTAAAATAAGAATGCTTACTATGAGAAGTATCATGGAATTTGCTCTGAGGAGGGGCTTTAACACTCCCATTTCATGTCAGGTTTGTAGTTCTAATGTACTGTCCTGGGCCATTCCTTACTGGGTTTCATCAGCTTTTTCCCAGTGAGAAGTTTCTATTTCTCCAAGGAAATGGATTAAGGTGGGATTGAGGTGTAGTAGCCTTCTCCAATGTCGTCCCCTCCAAGTATTTTCTACAACTTCCATTAGCAATTGCCAACATAGCCAATGGTTATGGATGATAGAAGCTCTAGATTGAAAACATGGAGAGCACCACATTGGAGAAGGATGCTCTGTACTCTCTGGGTAGGGTCTCTCCTTCCCATAATATTTATTTATTCATGTATTTATTGGCCGCCTATAACTGCCAAGGTCTTCCTAGGCAGCTTACAACACATAAAACATATTAACAAAATAAAATAATTAATAAAATAATATCTTGAGCTGCTGGATATTCTCAGGTCTCTTCAGTACACATAGAGCAGCAGATGTTCTACTCTGGCATTCTGATTCTGTGCAGAGAAAATCCAGGTGGAGTGGGAAACCATTCACCTCGACCCCTCTGTGATTACATTTATTGCCCGAAACTCAGGGAGTTTATATTTGTGGAGGCAATCCATGCTATTCAAAACATGGGTTCTCCAATGTTCTGCATCACTTAGACCACCTGGATACAGGAGATTCTCTTCAGAAACTCACCGTTTCTGTGTAAAGGATGTTGAAGTTGTGCTCACTCTTCTCACCAAATCAGAACACCTGATAGTGTTGTGTCTAAATTACATCTTGGGGAAGGTATTTTACTGAGAAAATCAGAGAGAAAAAGCAAGGGGAAAGAGGGAATTTGATGAAATTGACCTAACTTTTCCATGCTTGCTTCTCAGGGTGGCTAGCTGCAAACCATCTTGTGTTTTAAACACATCATTGAACTAAGAAGTTTAAAAAAAAAATTACATCATAGTATGAAAATGTTGGATAGGAGCTCCCCAGATAGGACAAGTCTGGTAAGTTGGCGCATCAGGCTTCACAAGGGTGCCCTAGGCTTAAAATATTGTTTGAACTTGCCCAGTATGTTGAGGGCAGGTAAACTGGATTCCTTCCTTGCTTACAAAAGCTTATAAGTAGTTGGTAGAATTGGTTTACACTTCAAAGAAAGAGATGTGCTATTAAAGTTAAGTGAAGATTAATTGTTGAGCAAGAGATGTTAATTTACAATTGACAAACAGCTTTTAAAGTTCCCAAGCCAGAAGAAGGAAGGTTGGAAATTAATTGAAAGCCACAATTCCAGGGGTTATGAGGTTAGTATGCATGGCAGCTGTTTTAAAACATTTCCTTTTGTTCTGCTTGCATGGTAGACACCTTGCAAACTGTTCGGCTTTATTGATGAGCAGGGCACCAAAATCATGTGAATAAAAGTAGTTCTGGCAAAAGAAGGTATCAAGGAAATGGTTGTGATGGAGCAGATAAGTTCAGATATCAAATGGATGTCCACATATAGTCACCCTAGAAGATAAGCCCAATCCTAATTGAATTTTGTTAAAATCCACCTCATTCAGAGACTAATGTGAGGCTGTCTGCTTCTTTTTCGTTTACTGAGCTCTATGCAGATAGAGCTATGATTGGTAATTGAGTAGGGAGCGATCATCCTTGGACCATCAACTCAGGCTCAGGGTGAAGTTTTGATAAATGTCTGGAGGATTTTTGGCAAACTAATCCTACTTCAAAGTAACTCATACCCTACTATTTTACTCATGGAATGGGGGAGAGGGTGAGTAGGGGGAATTTAGCTATCAGTATTTTTGCTGCTCCTCAAAGAATTCAAAGTCCACCTTCAGTTGCTTAAAACAGCATACTGTATAATGTGAAATTAACAAGATTTTTACAGGGCCTTTTCCTGTCATTTTTGTTAATGCTAATGGTACTTACAAACATCATTTTGCTGAAGAGGCTTCAGTAATAGTCATAAATGATGCCAGGAAATATGAATTCTCAGTGTGCTAGTATCCTTGAAGATTAAAAGGAATCTTCTTAGCAATAAAGAAAAAATGTATAAGCCAAAGGAAAGTTTTCTAGAAAGTTCTCCTTACTGATAGTTTCTGTAAAACTGAAATGAACTTGGCTCCCAAGAAATTGTGTTCAAATATTTTCTTTTACTGATGTTGAAGCTGCTGTGGTTTGCAACTTATTTCCAAAGATCTGATACCTGCTCTTCACATTGCATTATTTTTCATGTTTGAGACCTCACACAATTCATGTTCGACAGAAATTTATTGTCTGATATGTAATCTGATTAATATTCATCAATACTGATTGCTGACTAGAGATGGATAAAACCTCCCATTTCCAATATGGAGTTTAACATATTCTCCTCTGCCAAAATTCTGGAGTAGATTCTGGTAGCTGGAATGGCTTTCACAGTTCACTGCAGGCACAGTCAAAATAAGCCAGGGCGGCTTATTTTATATTGTATATTTGTAATTTATTTTAATGTATATATTGTAAAATGTTATGATGATTTAACTTATTTGTTGTAAGCCGCCCCGAGGCTTCGGCGAATGGGGCGGCATAAAAATGTTTTAATAAATAAATAATAAATAAATAAATTTCCAGTAAAGCAAGAGCTTAGTTAAAACAAAAACATTCCTCATCTGGGGGCCACCTGGATCCAAGGTGAGCTGGCTTCACATCTCCTTTATACCCCACATGCTCCAAGAAGGGACATATGAAACAACAGCTTCTTCCCACCTGTGACTGCATCAGACTATAAGCGGGCTTGCTTTCTGTTCATGTGAAAATTCACATGCATTTTTCTGCACTTTCATGCATTTTTTCAGAATGTATGCATCAGTTGTGTGCGGTTTTTAAAATGTACATATTTTACCCCAAAGTTCAAACTATGCTTTGGTGCATTTTTTAAAAAGTTAAGTTTTTTCCTGCATGTTTTTTCAAATACAAAGCCCAGGACCTTCTGCATGCAAAACATGTGCTCTGTCACTGAACTGGGACCTTCCCTAAGCACCCCTCCTATGCCTTTAAGGATAAAACACTGGTATATCATAGCTGGCATACAATAGCATCAAGAGTTATTTATGTCCATATCCTGCTCTTCCTCACAAAGCACCCGGGGCTCTATATAGACACCTAGAGACCATGTAAGGACACAGTGCAGACTCCAACTTTTTGACAGCCCTTGGAGAACATGCTGCCAAGTGGCACCCTCCCACAGTGAATCCACCTTTTCCCCACCACAGGCACCAGGTGCTATTGATCATCATCCTCTTCCTCAGTTTTGCTTGCTTAATAGGCAGACAGCTAGTGAGCAAACTGGCGTTGGCACCTGCCTCATACCTTTTGCTAACACCTGTGCCAGAGAGAGGCAGGTGAACAAGCAATGATGAAGTCCGGGTGATACTTGTCAGCAAGCCGCTGCTCAGTGCAGCCATCAGCTCCCAGCCATGCCTAACCTAGTCACTGTCCCTGACCTGACAGTATTTGATAAATTACTGGTTCATCCTGAAACTCATTTGGGCTTCTGAGTATTTCTAGTGCTCGAAAAATGCATGGAAAAGCTTAAGGTTTTTCAATATTTAAGTAGGAATGCTCAAAGACATTTGCTATTTAAACCTTCCTTCCTTCCTCGCCAGTCATTGAAAACCTACAGTCCCGATGATCTCTGGCTGCAAGAGATGCTCTTTATGAGTTCTACATAAGGAGAGGACTTGTGGGACTTCCTATTGGGGATCAGCCTCTGCTGGTTATTACTCTCTAGACTTCTCAACCACAACTCCCCCACCAAAAAAATAAAATAAATATAAATATAAATAAAATGTTGGCGATGTTATTGTTTTCTGGGTGGGCAGGGTCACAATCCACTTGGCATTCAAATCTATTTCAAGCGGATATCTTGCCTGCAATTGGTGCATTTGTGTGGGGAATCAGAAGCCGCCTCCCTTCTAAGTCTTATACTGTTCTTACAAATAATATGTAATGTTAATTAGCATTTGACAGATAACAATTTCTGGTTCTCATATATCAAACCAAAATAGAACAATTAAAAGTTGCTAAATGTCCTCAAGCATGAATTTAAATTTGGATGTAAAACAATTCAAATTTGAAACTGCAAATGCACATCTATAAATGTTTGTTTCAGCTCTCAGCTTCTGTCACTTTGCAGCATAGAAAAAAGTTCTCAGTGAGTTAGCTTTGATATTGGATGTAAAGTAGATCCACCAGCTGAAGTTACAAAAACATGTGCCAGGCATGAGACATTACAATGGAGGCTGTCCATAATATGGGTTGTGCTGATCAGAACTCTTCATTTTTGTTAATAGGATTTCTTGACAATTAAGAATTGAGTGGTGTGTCATGCATCAGGTAATTGCAGGTATCATTTCTGTATTTTATTAACTAATGGAACACAGGCAGTCCTCAAGTTACAAACACCTGAGTTACAAACAACCCATACTTAATGAATGAACTGTCCTAAAACCAATTAATTTTAAAAATTTACTGCAGAAAATCATCATCATAGAGAGGGAGGCCTTCAAACCATGCCTTGCTGTCCCTCTCATCTGAAGAGGGAAATCTCTCTATCCTTTCCTTGCTGCAAAGAGGAGCCACAGGTGAGTTTGGGTGAAGGTAGAGATATTTGCTTTTTTTCCACTTTCATGGGGATCCTGTGCCCCTAATCCCTGAGAATGTGGAGGGCTGAAGATACATGATCTAACTTACATACAAATTCAACTTAAAGACAAATTTCCTTTTTTGCAGGAATGGAACTTGTTCATAACCTGGGGACAGCCTGCACATTAGCAGATTTGTATGCTTCAATTCTGGGAAGAGCACATGCTGCAAAGATAAAATCAGATTGCTCCCAGGGAGAGCAAAACATTTGTTTGGCCCTTAGACTGCTTATTCAAATACTGAACTATGTTTTGGTTTGATTTTATTTGAATGGAGGTATAGCCACAAGGGATTACCAAGTGAATGGATTTACTCAAAATTATCAAGAACCCCAGTATATTTCTGGGCAACCCTTTGGTTGGATCCAGATTTAAACTGGATCAGCTATACTGGAGGAAGTAGACTTCCCTGCCCTTGCCTCCCATGGCGGACCTTCCAGGTTCCTGAAAGTGTTGCACTGAGTTAGAATGCAGAGGCACTACTGAATGGGGTGGACCGTGGTGTGAGGGAAGGGGAGTCACAGTGGCAAGCTGGCACTACTGCTATAGTTTGAGAAACATACACTCTGGTGGCAACCAGCCATCCCTGACCAGAAGAGGGCATGCTGCTTGCAGAAGCTAATGTCGCTCAGCCCTCTGCCCAAAACAAGTTAGTAAGTTTTTGTGTGTGTTTTTGAAATCATGGGCTGCTAACAACCCTTAGCTGCTTATGCTGCTGCTGCTTCTAAAGACCGCTGACCACAGAAGCATTCAGCTTGGTTACTCCAACCATACAGTGAGCTGGTTGTTATCACAGATCAAAAGTCCTGTGGCACATGCCTACTGGAATGAATCCACAAAGTTTTGTACTTGTTTGCAAAGAGGTTCTGTTAGAAAGAATGGCTTGCCTCTGCGTAAATGGGTTCAGCAATGAGATGTTTAGCTCAAGGATTTCAGCTGAACTCTGCTATGAGTGAGGTTCACAAACTAAAACCAGATCTCCTTTCCTGGTTTTGCCATGGTTTGCACCAGGTATAGACAATTTGGTGGCCTTCCACTCCTTTGGACTGTAACTCCCATAAGCCAAACCTGCATGACCAGAGATCAGGAGCTGCAGTCCAAAACAAATGGAAGGCACCAAGTTGCCAAACCCTTGTCTAGAGTACAGACTGTTCAGCAGCCCTTTTCAGCTTAGGGTCAGCAACTGGGGTAATGCTGGTTGGGTGTGATGAGAAACATAGCCCAATACTTTTGGAGGGGCCCATGTCTTCTTACAACCATCTCTCTAATCTGAATTATAATGGAAGACAGCTTAGGAGAAGCTCTTTCACCTAGCAGAAAATCTTTCTTGTCCTCAAGGGTTCATTGCAGGTTATAAAAAGTCAAAGCAGAGTAGAAATATCAATTACTACAATAAGGAGATAATATTTCTGTGGAGTTGGTTAAGGTACTGCTGCCTTCACCAGGCATTTGTTATTTTCCTGCTTTGCTGCACTATTAAGGACACATTGCTTAATTTCAGTGATGCTGCACATAGCCTGATATGCCCCAGTAAACGACACTTGAAGGAGGATAGTCCTATTGTCACCGGTTCAAAGAAATGTCAGACCTGAAATCCAGACCAGAAGTTGCAAGACACATTGTTTCTGTGATGAGTTGCCTCTGTATAGTTTACTATCCTGTTCCTCTAGAGACCACACTAAGGATATATTCCCAAAGCCAAACGCATAATCAAGTATGTAAACCCCACTGAAGTTTGAGATTACAGCCCAAGTCACTTAGTTAACTTGAAGGGGGTAACTTGGAGCTCCTTGAAGGAGGACTTGGAGCCCTGTTCCTGGGAAAATGTCCTCTGGTAGGCTAAATCCAAGACCCCCCTGCTTATCTTCTGGAGGAGGAAGACACCTCTGAGTGTGAATGTCAGAATCATATCCAAGGAAAAATCCTGGAAGGATGCTTCGCTTGGGCTTGCTAGGGATTCAGTCTGCAAAAGCAACATTTGAAATGCATCTTTGTTACATCCCAGTAAGATAGCATCAGTGCAAGTGATACACTACAAAATCTATTTTTCTGCAAGATAAGAAGCTAAGTGCTTATCCTTCAGTGCAATCTGCTTTACAATTGAGGAGTAACATTACCTAAGCATGAACTTTGCCACAATGTCCCTTGTGTTTGCATAAGGAAAATGACACCACCTAAAAAGAGGCTCTAAAAATGCACATATGCTTCAGAAATAATCAGAAAATATTATAATTATTTCTATTATTATTACATTACTTTTATACGTTGCCTTTCTTCCTCTTGCAAGGAGCCCAAGGCAGCTTACAAGGTTTTCTTCTGCTCCGTTTTATCCTCAGAGAATCTGCAAGTGACTCAAAAGGAGTTTCATGGCTGAGTGGGGAGCCAGATCTCCCTCAGTTCAGCACTCTTAACCACTGCACTCCACACTGCATGGAGATAATGGGTCTGGTTTAACCAGCCCATAGATGGCAAACCTCACTGAGTCAAAGATATTTTCCTAATGAAGGGCTTGATCTTCTGCATGTTTAGAAAGAAAACAGCCGGGAGTTCTAGGGCTGTTTTCTATGCAAACATGCTCTGAAGCTGCAGTGCCATAGCTTCTTACCTGGGAGTAAAGCCCATTAAGTATAATAACATAAGTAATAAATTTATTTATAAGAACTTACTATAAGTAATTTATAGGATTGTACTGTAAGGCTGAACTCCTTTGCCTACTTTTCCAGGACTAAGTCCCACTAAACTCAATGGGAATTACTTTTTTTTTAAGTTTTATTCAAAATTTATAGTCTAAAAACAAAAAAAAGAAACAACTAAAAACAACATCAATCAAAGACATCGGGCCTGCTGGGTCAGCCCCCACATTTTTTTTTTCCATTTATGATAACTTAGAAGTATATTTAAATCTATGCGAAGTCCCTTTTCTCTAGCCAGTAATAAAAAGAATCCCAAGTTTGATAGAAATCAGTATCTTCTTTCTCCTTCATTGATGAAGTCAATCTATCCATTTCTGCACAGTCCAAGATCTTTTTTAGGATCAATTCGTCGGTGGGTGGTTCTTCACTTTTCCAGTGTTGAGCAAATGCAATCCTCGCCGCAGTAATTACATATAAAATCAAGTACATTTCATGTTTACTAGTATCAGCAGGTATAATGCTTAGTAAGAAAACTTCAGGTTTAAAAGCTAAAGTTTTTTGTAACATTTCCTCAAGCCATTTATGTATTTTAATCCAATACTTTTTCGCATTATCGCAAGTCAATGGGAATTACTTTTGAGCACAGCACGACTTACTATTTGGGCAGACACAGCTTTCAAATTCTATCTGTAACGTTAACAAGAAATACTTTGCAATGCAACAATTTGCCTTTTTAGGCCACTTAGTCCTGGTCTGATAGATGAAGAAAGGCGGCCAAATTAGTGTTTCAACTTTGCCAAACGTGCTTTGAAATCTGAGAATATGGCACAAGTAATAGCTTTAAAACAACCTTGAACTTTTCAAAAACAAATTATGACTAAACTGCCAGGGTATTGTTCTTTTCTTTTCTTCCAGAAATGTAAAACGAACTATGCCAACCAGTCATAGTACATAAACCATTATGATGCATCCCCATTTTACTAAGTTCCCTGCAAAATTTATGACAGCAGAATACATTCTGATGCAATAGGGCTTGAAAAGCAAAACATAAAACCATTTCCTTTAAATCATAGTAGAACATAAGTGGAGATCTGCTTGAACTTGACATCACCTTTCTTTCTCTACTTTCAAATCCTAGTTCCTTAATCACGCAAAAACATATGCCAATGAATCTGAAAATTAACCCACAAACAATTTCAAAGGGGGATCCAGTGTGCTTTAGAACTTATCAAGATGCTTGATTCTTGTGCCCTAGGCCTGCACTGACATAACGATTTCCTGCAGGTGCTAATGAATATAGTCTGAGAAGGGACTCTGCAGATGCATGCAGCCCTCCTTTTCCTTTCATGCAGCTCCCAGCATTCACACCTGGCCTCTTCATGAACTCCGTGTTGCCATGAGAACAGACACGAGAACATAAGCAAGCCCATGTGCCTCTTCCACAGAGTACATGAAGTACAAGCTGCCTTGCAACTAATGCTTTAAGTGTCCTAGCCTGTGGTTTACTGAGTACAAACACTCATGAACCTTCCTTACTTAGTCTGGAGAGATTCGGAGGTCAGAGAATGCCCAAAAGTGCTTCAGTTCAAATGAACCAGTTCATTCATTCATTCCAAAGAGATTGCTGAACAGCCCACCATCACATTGGCTGCATGAAAAAGGTCACCTCCTTAGAGCTGGAAGAGTTCCAATGGGAAATGGTCCTTTCCTTGGCAAGGTCCTTGGGCAGGTGGTTGCCAAGCAGCTCCAGATGCTCTTGGATGAGACTGATTATCTGGATCCATTTCTCCTGGGGTTCAGGCTGGGTTTTGGCAGGATGCAGCCTTGGTCACTGGCCCACCTTTGAGGAAGCGTCTCGTACTGAACTCACTGGTTTGTACCCTTTTCTTTCATGTATACAGCTGCCTGCTCATCCTAGGAGTCTCTATTCTCAGGCCCACACCCAGATCACCTGTTACCCTCAGATACCTTACTTACCTCTCATCTGGGATTCAAAGATGGGGCTCAGATTCTTACCCTCTGACTTTCCTTCCCAATCCATCGGAGTCAGCAGCAATTTCAGGTCACTCTCCTCATATTACCAGCCTTTAGCCACAACAGGTATTTCTTTTTCTACCACACTCTTCCTCACCTGAGACTGCTTCCAAAAGTGTGTACTCATACATTCCTTCCCCCAGTCACTCACTCTCCACCAAGGGTTAACAGTAAAACAAAACAAGTTTGTTTCTCCAGATGAAAACAAATGATTCATTCATCTCCTTGCCTGTCTTAGAGCAGTTACAACTTTTCAACTCCAGGCTGAGGGAGCTTTTCTACCCAGGCTTCCTCTCCAGCCTCTACTACTGATTCTGGTTCTGCCACTCAGTGGCTCCCCTTCTCACCCTGATCTTGGAATGGACAGGAAACTCTTTCTCACAGCTCCATGGTCCCTGATAAATTCTGAGTGCTGTGACTGGCTGTAGATTCTCAGGAAGGGAGAAGCAGAGCTCCAAATGTGTTGGAATCTGGGCTGTCCTGGTGGCCTTAAAAACAGTAGCCACCACATTTGCAGGATCAGTCCCAGGCCCTGCTGGAGCTCTGAGTCTACTGGTGAGTGCCAGCTGGGAGTACAGCTGGGGAAGGGCTGTACAAAAGCAAGTCCAACCCACCTGAACTAGGCTCAACAACACAGGTTCTTCTGTCAGCTGTCATGTCTACAGCCTGTCTGCCCATTCTTGTATCTTGCGGTTGTTTGTATCCTGCCATGCTATGTATCTTCTCTTGATGTGTACATTTCCTTGTCACATTGTCTCAGCAATGCAAGTTGTTCTGCTAGCTGTGGTTCAGCTTCTGTATCTTGCCTGACCCTTGTGGCATGTGGTTCCTCTTGTCTCCTGCCCAGTTATCCAGTCCAAGGTTCCTTCACCTCTGCTTGTCCTCTCAGTTCTTGACCCTTGGCTTGCTCCTGACCACGTCCTTGTTCTGCCTTGATATGTACATCCAGTTCCTGATCCTGGCCTGGTTGGTTACTACAACTTGGACTTCACTATTGGGTTTGCCACGAAGCCTTACCTCCTGCTGCCCTGGTTCCAGTGCCTCTGTCTTGTCTCTGGCTGCCCATGTCCCAACCCTGAACCCTGACAAACTGTCTGTCATGATGAGTGAGGGGTCTGTTTTGGGAGTGGGAATCTGTCATAGTCCCTGGGCTTGGCTGCCCACACTCTACTCTGCTTTGTAGCAGCCCTGAGTCCAAATCCTGGTTAGTGCAGCCAGCTTTCCCTGGGCACAAACCAGGAATGGAGTCCCACACACTGCACAAGCATCATTGCTCTTAAATGCCACCCGTAGAATAAGGTTGGTCCAGAATGGAGCTCCACATGACTCCCTCTTCTGTGCCATGTCCAGCAGCCTTTGCTGTCCTACTGCACCCGATGTGAAAGAAGGTTACAGGACACACAACTTTTTTCCATGTGCATTCTGTCTTCCACTCCGCTCACTTTCCAAGACTGGGTTGGTCACAACAGGAAGTTCACAAATGCTAGAGGGATGGATCCCACTAGGTTTTGCTC
This sequence comes from Varanus komodoensis, assembly GCF_004798865.1. Taxonomy (NCBI): domain Eukaryota; kingdom Metazoa; phylum Chordata; class Lepidosauria; order Squamata; family Varanidae; genus Varanus; species Varanus komodoensis. Next base: position 38,879,586 of record NW_025336087.1, on the reverse strand, counting down.
ACACCCTGTATCAACACATCCTTCCTCAAAGACATTTCTGGAAGGAAATAAAGACACAGTATATAATGAGTGCAGGTTTTCCATCCCACTGAGGGCTAGATATTTGAGCCTGGGTTTGATATTTACTAATGTTACCTATAGAACGTACCTGTTCTGCCATTTCTATTAAATATAACAAAATAATCTGTCACAGTTTCTAAATACCTTAACTATACTTATTTTATCAAATTATCACCTAAGCAATAGAACACAAACTATACCTTAACATTCTTTATTTTTCCTTCTGGTTACCATTTATTTTGCTCCATGCAAATCTAAAGACTCCCATGTTGGGACTGGGCCCTCCAAATTTTCTTGACCTGTGATGTGGACAGTATTAAAGGTAAAGCCTTGCATAGCAAGCTCAAAAGATATCCACCTTACTGGGGGCGGGGGTGTTGCAGCCAGCAGAAAGGTGAATGCTCCATTTGAAGGAAAGACTTTCCTCTCAGAAGGTAAGGCTTTAGTTTGCTTGAGGCAGATACCATGGTCAGACTCTTTCTCCACTTTAGGCAGATGTTGCTCCCTCACCATCTGTCTCTAGCTTTCATGTAAATAGGATGTAGGTGGCCATCCTCTTTTGTTTGATTCACCAAATCACATGTTTGAGGCATCAGTGGTTATCACAAATAGCTTGGAAAAGTCAGGGTTATAAGACAAGTCCCAAAGTTATCCTCTACTTTAGTTTTTGGAAGGTCAGTGTACACATCATCTTCTTGCCAATGCATCTCATTTCTTTAATGGTTTTATAGTAATTATGCTTCTTTCTTTAGTGATTCACTTCCTCATCTGCAGGGCCTGGGCCATTTCCTCCCAAAATACAAGGTCTGAAGGTGGATATCTTAGACTCCAAATCTGAACCAGAGGAAGCAGGGTTGAAATTCCTAACTGGATTTCCAAGGCCAACAAGCTGTGAGATAAACCAAGCAGCTAATGAGAAGCAAAGTGCCTCTGATATAGGGAAGGTTGGAGAGACAGATAATAGGGGGAAGTGTATAAATGAATCAAACCAGTGGTTCAATACCAAATCAAACAAGGAGGTCAATTAAGTAACATCTGGTGATTCCACTGTTTGGCATAGAAGCAGTATAAACCTGCCTGAGGGGGGAGCCAACTTCATTTGGTGGGGAAATCCGAAGGAGAATTCAATTTGGAATTAAGTTCTGGCTTGAGTAGAATCAACATTCACATTTTGAGGGGCATTAATTTGATAGATGCCTGTGGCTAATGACCTTCATGGCATTGCCTTGATATTATGTTGAAGCTGGTCTTCAACATAATAAAAAATAGTTAGCAGCCTGTTCTCTTGATCTGGGAAAGGAAAACAGAGGTTACAGATGAGATGGACTAGTTCATGCCAGCAATATGCTTCAGTGTTTTTTTATGCCAGTCTGACTGTATTAACATAATGCAGTCAGGGCAGAGCCAGTGTCCAAGACTGCTTCCCAGAAGCAACAAAAAGATGGACCTGACAAGCACCTCCTCTCAAAATACTTTATCCGATTGAAGGCAATGTAGCATATTGGAGCTTTGGTGGTGGGGCCTGAGTTCTTCACTCTGGTTAGAACCACTTCCATATATTTTAGGTGTCCCTTTCAGGTGTCATTGATATGAGCCAAGCATATTCATTCATGCCACTCAGGACTCTGTTAAGGACTTCTGGAAGGTAGTACCATGAACCAAGACAGGCTCTTCAGGGTGATAAAGGTTGTCCTGTCTAGTTCTCTGAGACCATCAGAATGGAGTCAGGTCCAAGGTGGAGACGAAGTCATCTTCCACCAACTCATTCACTCTGGGCAGTAGGAAACATCCACATGAGTCACTTAGCTTACCTTGCACAAGTCCAACAGGAAGCAGAGGGTGTTGTCTTACTAAACAAAGATCCAGCGGAAATAGGTAAGCAGTAAGGTAACGTGTCCTCAAAACCAAAGTTCAACTAATTCTAAAAGGGATCAATGAATATTTATTGGGATCTCAGTATTTATTCCCACAATAAAGCTCTAAAAATGTGACCCTTCTAAGAGCTAGAATCGAAAATAGGGGAAGAACTTTAGGTTCCCTTAAGACTATAGGTCCCCTTAACTAGCATGCTGTCTCCAGATAGGTTCCTTATTACCTCTTCATGGCATTTTAGATAAAAGAACTATGGAGAGGAATGCTTTCTCTCTTGCCACCTCACCACCTGGTTCTCTGTGTTCTTTTGTACCTGGCAAGACTTTGGCTTTGTGCTTCCTAGATTTCTGGATATCTGGGGTGTCAGTGGCCTCATGAACTGGATCAAACCACGTGCAGTCCAGCACCAACAGGCTCATATCACTTCCAGTTTTATTAAGCTACTCACTCTGCAGTCCTTCTACCAAAGAAAAAACCACAATTCTTAGCTGATGTTTGAATTACTTTAGCAGTTTGTAATTAGTCTTTGTGCGGCTGTTGAATTTGAAAGTAATGAACTCAATATTCTTTGCAGTATTGAACTAAATTATTGCCTTTTCAGTTCTCCAGTCAACAGAAGAAAACACATTGTCTGGATGCACAAAAGCATGTGTGCCTTTAATTCTTCCTTAGAATTGCACAATGGAATTAACTTATGACAATTTGTTGCATGGTACTTAAGCGGGATCCTGAGGAGCCCTTGGGGGCAGGTGTTGGCAGCCCAAGATTTTTACTGTCTGAGGCAGATAAGACACGGTCCTCTACTTCTTTACAAGTTTAATTCGAACTCCCTATTTCTCCCACCACCAACCCAATCGCTCTCAAATGCTTTTTGCAGTTTTGCATTTTCACTTGACAATGATGTGGGGACGGCGTCTTCCATCATACCTGAGGGAAGCAGGGTTGGTTCAGCGGCCACACAGCAGGCAATGTGGCACTGGCACAGCACCTCACCGGCACCGCTCACGTCTCACTTCTGTGATGCAATGGAGGCCTTGCTAACGGGAAGGCTAGCCCTGCAAGATTCGTTTCGATTGTATCTTATTTCTTTCCCTCAGATTTCTTTTAATTCCTCTGGAGCTGCCTTTATCTCTGCAGTTAAGAGAATAATATTGATTGTAGTGTTTGGTTTCCTGTAATAATTGGATAATTTCTCCATTTACCTTTTTCCGAAAAGGAAACACTGTCTTTCTGTGCCAAGCCCCATCTCCCCTACCCAATCCTGTTTAAGTATCTTGCAGCAAATGTTCATGAATTGTGAAGAAAATGGCTTTTCTTCATTATTCTACTAATTCACTTGCCACAACATTATTCACTATGTGCTATCAATTGAACAAGACTTGAACCCAAGAGGGGTGTACATTGTGGATTTCTTTCTTTACCAGGGAGACTAATTTCTATGGATGTGGAGACTAATCTCTGTAGATGTCATCAAAGTTGGATATGAAAAAGAGCTGGGAGGGGATCACTCTTTCCCCAATTTGTAGGTGTTTATCTTAGCCTTTTCCCAGCCTTGTGCCTTCCAGACACATTGGGACTGCAACACTCAGTGTTCCCATCAATGGCCCTGCTGGATAGGAATTCTGGGAGTTGTGGTCCAAATGGCTCTGAAGGCCACCTGGTTGAGGAAGGCTGTTTTATGTGTTCATGACATGCAAAAAGTGAAGGACTGTGCTGGATCTTACAATATCGGCAAGTGTCTCCACAAGCCAAATCAAATTTACTGTGCAAAAGAAGAGTTTTCAGGGATTTGAAGCAGAACTTCTGCTCCAGCTGAGCAGGTCTGGCCTTGCATTCAACCAGGGATGCAGACTGAATTTGGGAGGCCAACTGCCAAAGAGAAGAGAAGGAATTCTGGACTCACTGGAATCCAGAGTTCATGTGTATGTGCAATAATCAGACTCCCTGGGAATGCTGATCTACCCTGAAAGAGTGAGGTATAAATCTTATAAAGTTCTCAAAGCAGCATATGAAGCCTAAACAGCATAAAAACAATAACAAAAAGAAGCTAAGAATAAATACAACAGTCCAAAGAACCTGCATGAACAGTGCAGAGATAAATACAAAACACACAGAAGAGATATAGAGGAGGAGGAGGTGTGGGGTCTGCATGCCTATGACTATCTGCAGGTTGCTGATATTGTGCTGCCCATCTTGACTGCTGCCCTGCTACAATTACTTTGATCATACCCAGATCTACGTCGCTGAACTTTGGCCCATTACTCTACCTGGGGCTACCCTTGATGAAAATACCGCAACTGTTACTCATATTGAACGATAGCAGCTAAAATACGGGTGAGAACAAGGGATTCTGATCAGACTATTCCTGTTCTGTATCATTTGTCCCGTTAGTTTCTGCCTCTAATTCAAGGGGCTCACTTTGGGCTTTAAAGCCATAAATTGGCTTGGAACTCTTGTGACCTCAACAGTGCCCATGTGGACTGGCCGAGGTGTGAAGGCCAGTGTCAGAGGCTCAATGCTCTGGCCCACCAGCAAGGACTAGGTGGAGGAGAGCTCCTAGGGACCAGAGTTTCTCCCCAGGGATATCTGTACAGCTTCATCACTCCAAACACAGCAACCCTGAAGATGCAATGCAAGATTCCAACCTGCCCTTGATGCTTAGTATCAGTAGTAGAACCTGCTGCTCCTGTTCCTGTGTGTGCTTAATTGTATATTAATGTTTTTTATAGTATTGTGAGCCACCTTGTTGGAACAGAGAGGCCTGAAAGGCAGGTTAAAAAGTCTCCCAGTGAAATAAATAAAATTGGATTTGTGTCAATGTAGGTAGGTCAATAACACACTTGAAAACATTAATGTTTAAGAGATACTTCTGTACCTTCTCACTGGATCTGGCAATCAGGAGGGGGGTGTTTTCTTTAAAAGGAAAGATTAAGAATAAATATCCCTGTCATGTGTCAGTCTCCTTGGGGATCAGAGCATGACAAGTTACACCTGCTCAAACACTTCCTTCTGCAGCAGTATAAAAGCAACAGGAATCTTTCCTTCTTTTGCATCTGCAGCTATAATCCCCCCCCCAATTCCAGCTGTTAGCCAGCAGCTGCAAAACAAAAGTGTTAAAATGCATATAAATGGGGTTGTCTGCCCTAAAAAAGAACAGTTTGTATTGACACAGGAGACTAATTCTAGCCTGTCTCAGCCAGCAGAGCTAGGAGAAAGTGAGGTTTACTTATAGCAGATAAAGCCTACTCAGTGAATCTCTCCAGTTGAATCTGAGTTAAGCAGAAACAATAAAAAGATGAACACTCCAATCCTAAACATGTTTATTTTGAAGCTGATCATATTTCCAAGTATATGTGTTTAGGAACTGCAGTTTTAGTATCAGTTGTTCATGGGTAATGACTTCCTTTTATTTTGTCTCCTCTAAAAATGTTCACTATTAATCTTTGGGTATTATCATTGCTGTCAGAACTGATAGTTCTCTTTTTCTAGTAGTTACTTTACAATTTCATTAGGAACAAGAAGCAACACTGTCATATTGATTTGCTTATAGTAATAACAGTTTCTCCTGCAGTAGAAATTCTTCATCACGGGGTGTTCTGCATCTTCCCAAGGTCACTGCACAGAATCTTCTCCACAATTAAACTCTAATTGCCAACACAACAGCAAACTGCCAAGTTGGGACTGGGAGTTTGGTAATCAGAGGCAGTATCTATAGGCTAGCATGGATTCCATCTTACGTGGCATACATTTGACCAAGATGCCCCAGGCCTTTGACTTAACAAAAGTCAGGTCTGCATTTTTGGAGCAATTTCTGCAGAGTCTAGCCTATACATAGTCTAATGCTGACTCTGCTTTGTATAGCTCTGATTGAAACCAACAATTCTGCAATCCCTTTGAGTTCAGTGGCACTTAACAGACAAGCGTACATAGGATTGCAATTGAAGCCCAGAAAAAAAATGGAAAGCCTTATCTTTATTTTGTTTGTTCTAATTTTTTCTATCCTGCATTTTAACAAAGTTTTCCAGCACTACCATTGTGTGTGTACTCTTATGTGTGCGTCATTCATGACGGAGGCTCAGCTGTGAAAGTCTGCATTTCATTATTTATAAAAGCAAGTTTTAGGTTTCATGACTGTAGCTACAAGTTTTACAACATGCATGTGTTGCAAAGGAGTATCCCAGCCTTTCCACTGGCTTAATTAGAGGAAGGGAGCATGATTGTCCTCCTTAGCACAGGCACATAGAGAGTATAAATCAAACCAAAGTGACATGGATATATACTGCCAACAATGAAACGAAGGACAGTTAGAACAGGAATCCCTCAGATACTACATTATGGTCTTGCCAGGGTGCAAAAACTGCTAGTGGTAACTCTGCAAGTTCTCAAGCACCTCAAGCTAATTGACACAGGAATGCACTCTGGACAGCTGTCAGCATGCAACCACCGGCGTCTTTGGTGCAGCTGGCGGTACCCTCAGGCAGCTGCCAACCCTCCTTTTGTGCCTCTGCTCCTGAATAACCCACAAACATGCCAGGAGCAAAAGAACTTTCCCTGCCAGCATTCTGGAGGGGCCTGAAAGTGGCCCATTCTCCTAAGCCTGGAACTGGAATCAAATAACTCCATGAGAGCTATCAACCCAGCCAAGAGCTGGGAAAGACTAAGAGCATGATCCTTGTACGATGGTGACAACTGGGCATAGCTGGGCCCTCTCCTTCCTACGCAGACCCCTGCTCCCGAGTCCATCCTGGCCCAAAGGGTCTTCTGATGGCCACACCGGCAGTCCAGTGATGGCTCTGAATATCCCACCTGGTTCATGATCTGGCATTTGGAGTGAAGGCTGGTTGAAGCCTCAGAGGCCTCTTCCACTTGTACAGGTCAAGGCCTCAAGGCCATTCAAGTCATGCAGTCCCAGTTCATATGCTGAATATTACCATTTTTCCTGCATCATACCACTTCAGGTTGCATGTCTGCCACCAAAAATGGGGAATGGCATGTTAGAATGCTTTCTTGTTTAGGATTTCCTACACATGGAAAACTAGTATGCCAGAAAAAGGGATTCAGTTTCACATTTTCCTGACATGTCTTTCTTTAATGTAAAGAAAGTCTTTGAAGAGAAAAATATTCAAACATAAGATCCCCTTTCCATCCATCCTCCATCATGAGCCTGAAGTGGGGTAATCCAGGATAAAATTCACCATGGCCTTATGTTTAAACACTAGCCTGGTAGCCACAGGCAACCAGGAGCTGCATGAAGGCGAGTGAGTGAACTAGCAGGGGTCCCCTTTTCTGCCCCAAGGGCTTCTCCACATGAGGCATTCACGGTGTGCTTTGGTCCCTCACGTACAGAGACGCCTGGTGTCTGTTCACAACATTGCTGTGCTCCTGGGCATCCCCCAAATTTCCCAGCCTTTTCTACAGGTTTGTTGGGTTGAGTCAGGAAAATCTGGTATTAAATTTTATATCCAATAAGGTGGGTGGGTGGGTGGGTGGGGGGAAGCTTTATCAAAATATGAAATTCTACTATATTACAATTTACTGTACCACCACCTTGCACCTGGTTAATAGAATATAAAGAACAGCAGAGAAATGCAATCCCTCAGAAAATGCCCTGCTTAAAGAATGCATTTTCCTACATATCGAAAAAGGGGAAAGAAGCTTCCTGCAGCAATAGGTGAAACCCTCATGCACAGAAGACCCAAGTTTAAGTACCAAGCAGCTGCCAGAGGAGGGAAGCGCCCTCAGCCAGGAATGCTGGTCTCCATCTCTCCTCTGATAGTCCCTAATGCACACATGCAGGCTAATAACCTCGGTGGGCTTCCTCAGCATCCTTTATCACCCGATACTACACACAGCATTAACTAAGTCAATCACATTTGTTGTGACGGAAGCTAGTGCCTCATTCACTGGAGGCAGGAAATGGTCTGGAATGGTGGCAGGTATTTAATACTGTGGAAGGAAAACCGGTTCCACACAGGGAGGCAAGAAAAGCAAAGAATGTGGGCTACATGTTCCATGAATTAAAAGCCACAAGATGCACACAACCTTTATGCAAGCATAGAATATTATATGTTTATATTAGTAATATAAAGCAATATCAATAGTGTCACAGCTAAGTTGGGACTGCAGGCCTTCTAGGTCTTCATGCTGGCTGTAGGTCTTTTGAAGGCTGGATGATAAGATGGAGTACAGACTAACTTTCCTTCCCCAAGTGAGGTTTGCAGAGCGTGGGTGAAAAAGAATGATCTGGGAATAGTGCAGGGCAACCTTCCCCTTGTAAACAATTATTATGACATTATTTAAAACCCAACTTTCTCTTGCAATGAGCCCTAGCTAGCTTGCATGCTTTTCTTCCTCTCCACTTTATCTTCAGAACAACAGCCCTACAAAGTAGGTCAGACTGAGAGTCTGTGGCTGGCCCAAATTTTCCCAGGGAGCTTTCATGGCGAAGTAGGTACTAGAATCCAGGACTGCTGAGTCTCAGTCCGACACTCGAACAACACACCACACTGGCTCTCACTGAGGATAGGTCTTTCCTCACTGCAAAGGATTAAGAAAGGTGAGCAAAGGCCTTAGCCCACCTTTCCTAGCCTAGCATTGCATGGGTGGAGAAGAAAAGTGGGGAAAGCCTCCACCAGAGTGGTCTTCTTGCCCTTCAAAAGGTCCTGAAATCTCCTCTCTTGGCTCTGCTCTAGGCTTCTGTTTGCTGCTTGTGGACTGAGTCTGCTCTCACACTCTCTCCTGAGCCTCTTGTTTAGCTGTCTTTGTCAGTCAGTGGCTCCTTCCTCCTTTCCACGGCAACCATGCTTCTTGGGCAGCTGTTTCTTTCTCCTCTCCAGCCTCTTCTCTCTTCAGCATGCTCTTCATGCCTCTCCAGTCACTCCTCTCCTGCATGCACAAGGGGTGCCAGAGGGAAAGGCTTCCCTGCTTCAGCAGCACCTCAGGAAGGGTGCCCAGAACTGAAAATACACCCAAACCTCTGTTGGCTTAACTTGTTGACTCCTGAGCCAGTCTTGGGCAGCCCTGTTCTGTATAAACACGAATTCTCCACTGCAATTTCTCTACTTGTTCCCAGTTTGTAAGGAAGAGGAAGTGATGGGAAATGAAAGCAATAATGAAAATAAATTTTAACAAGATGAATAAATTGAAGCCCAGAATTGATTCAATTACAATGGGAGAAGGAAGGCAGGAGGAGTAATTGCCGGAAAGTGCAATGTACTTGCCCACCCTACACAGTAGTGACTAACTTTGTCATGATTGAGCATTCTGGCTCATGTGCAAATGGCAAATTGAATTCATGCTGCTGACATAATCATTCCTCAGAGCTTCGGAGGAAAGCAGGAGAAGGGAGTGATTCATCCAGAAATTGTTCCATATTCTGGGGGAAGCACAGAGGTTCACATTTTTTCCAGACAGGCAAGTAAACCTAATGAGCCTTTGATCCAAGATTCAGAGTGAAGCCCTTAGGATGTTCAGAGTATTTTTATGCAAGTGCAAAGGGGAATCTGAGACTCATGTAATTACCTGGTTCAGCTCAGGTTTACATGAGCTGTACACATCTTGGACTGAGACTATGAATGCCATTTTGCTTCCAATGAAAGGTATGCTCCAAAACTGCATATGGGGGGCATGTCCTCTTGCCCCCAGGGGGGGCATTCTTTTTCATCAGGAAATTCTGTGCACACCTATAAATGAAAAGCGAAGAGTCCAGACATCTAAGCCAACTGTACTTCACTGTGTACATCAAGTATTTTGTACACAATTGCTTAGAAGGCACCTCATGCGTTGTTAAAGGAAGCAGACAACAAGAAAACCACCTAGATATCCTTTTAGTATCAGCTGTGATGGAACATGTTTCACATTGCTCAGATATTCGAGGCCACTTTCTTTTACTGTGCAGGTAGCGTATGAAGCACAGGGCGAATATTAGTGCACGAGCACGGAGAGCCGCATATACAACATCTGTCCAGATAACTACAGGAAAGACTGTCCTTTTGTCCCCACTCCCACTTAGGGAGCTGTCAACATCCAGTGAGCAGCATGTAGGTAGGCTGTTTAATGCGACTGTCTGTATAAATAAAGTTACTCACCTCAATGGGCATCACTGAGTTAGAGTGCCTAGATAGCCTGGTGGAAATTGCTGCAGAAAACAATCTAAGTTGTTTGTCCCGTCTGTTTGCTTTGGGCTCACTCAGTCTGCAAGGAGGTGGAAGTTCACAGCCTCTGTAATTCATTAGTGTGCTGAGGATATATTTTTACTTGCTGTTACTGGAGCAGGAGAAGGAATAACTGGGTGACACAAATGTACAATTAAGCATCAGATAGGCCACATTCTCACAAACCATGCCCCCAAGAAGGAATTTATCAGCTCAGCTTTTACATATTTTCCATTTTGATCAACGGACCATTCCTAAAATAGCTGGCACTGCTTACGAACATCTCCTGCAGAGAACATTTTTAAAAATATTATTATTATGCTAAAAACAACTAAGTTACTCCTTCAGTTCTAGAAAAACAATTATGGTGCAGGCTATCATCTTGTCAGATGCCTATCTCTGCATATATGTAAGATATATAGTTTGTAAAAGCTTATGCCACCAATAATGTGTCAGTCTTTAAAGGAACAAATGATTCCTCTTTTTTATTCTCAGTACAATGGACTAACATGGCTACCCCTCTGAACTGTGCAGTCTAAGATGTAGACTCAAATCAATGACTTGGTATTCAGCTATTGTAATGTAAGGTTTACATGCAATCCATAGAATTCAATGGGATTTACTTCTAGCTAAGTGTGCATAGGATTTCAGTCTGAGAGTGTGCAGTGGAATGCCTCTAGTTCAAATCCTGCCCCCACCATGAATATTATGGATTGACTCAGGTAAGACACTCTTTGCTTTAGTCCCACCTGCAACATGGGGACAAGCAGGTGCTTTGCCTTGCGGGGCTGCTGCAAGGCTCGGTCATGGAGCCAACTGGGTGACTCTGGGTCAGTCACAGGTGCTCAGCCCAACCCACCTCAAAAGGTTGTTGTAGGGGAGATAACACTGAGAGCAAGAAGAGAATGGAGTAAGCCTCTTTGAGTTCATAAGAAAAAGGCAGGATACAAATTCATTAAATAATAAGGCAGCCTTCCATAGCTGCTCCAGGTGGTTTGAGCTACAACTCACAGCATTCCTAACCAGTGGCTATTTTTATTATTTTTATATGCTGCCCCATTCCCATAGGCTCTGGGCAACAACAATACGAATGCAGAGTAAAAGCAAGCATATTAAATAAAACCAACCTGGGAATTAATCTGGGAAAGCCCCTCTGAAGAGATACGTCTTTAACTCCCTTTTGAGGTAACATTCTGGGATGTCTGATGCATCTCTCCTGGCAGGTCATTCCGTATGAGTGGGATCTCTGAGAAAGTCCTCTGGACATAATCTTACAGAAGTCAACTTCAGAAGGTGATCTCCAGAATACTTGTAGTGGCTCAGGCAAAATATATGGACAAATCCACTCCTGAAGGCATTTTGGGTCTGAGCCATGATGGGCTTTAAAGGTAATTGCCAACACCTTGTACTGTGTCTGGAAATGCATTGGCAGCCAGTGCAGAGACTTCATTATCAGTGATATATGGTCTCTCCATGATGTCCCAGAGACCAACCCTGCTGTGCTGGGGGCATTTGGGAGTTGGTCCAAAGTGCTCCAAGCTGAAGGATGGCTATAACCAGGGCTACTGCCTGAGATAATGCAGTTTTGAGCACAGTATAAATCTGCTGTGTTTATGAAAGTGTGACACACACACACACCATGCAAGATTATTTTAAAGAGGTGTGTGAGAAGGCAGGCAATCAAAAGTTAGTAAATGCTGGCTGACATTGAAGTTTTTGATGTGTTCCTATTCAGAAAGTTTCCTCATCAGAATGCATTGTTTTTAGGCAAAATCTGCAGGCTTTCTTCACTGTGGCAATGGCTGGTGGCACAGGTTGGGCCCTTTATCAGAAAGGGCAGAATGCTCCATGTGACCTGTGGAATCCAACCGTACAACATTCTTTTGAGTACATGTTGCCCTGCTCTATCAGCATCCAGCAACTGCACAGCTGGGGTTAGAAATTTAATAAATAAATAAAAATAAACAAACTGCAAAGTATCCAAAGCTACTTGTTTCTAGGAGCATTCTTATGACTTCAAGATCATGAGCAGAAGGGTGGGGGGAATTGCATAGTACAGACTATAAGCACTTTAGGAGAGGAAGGCTGAAGATTCCCCCAGCACTTACCTCACAAAATACGACCTTCCCACAACCAGAGGGAGATGGTTAAAAAAGAAAATAAAAGGGATCTTTTGATAGCCTTCTATCTTTCTGTTTTCAAGACCCTTGTCCATGTGGGCAATTTCAAAATGAAAATAGAGGGTGTAGGTGCTGAAACTCTCCTCTTGCAATGTGCCATGATTCCAGCTGAGTTGAGGCCATACCTTAGCAGGAGAGGAGAGGAAACAATCCATGATTCACCCTGTCCTCTCTTGCTCCACTTCAGCATGTTCTGGCAGCAACAGCGGCAATGCCAGTTTGGCCGCCACGTGGAAGCTTCACGGGGTTTGGGCTTCTTTTTGCCTGGAGTGGCACCCCCTGGTGGTGCAGTCAGCCAACCGGATTGTGTTCATCACCCCCTTATGCTGCTGAAGGAGATGGGACCCAAGTGGCAAGGCGCACAGAGTTCTATGCTAATCACCCTCCAAGCGGGATCATTTCCTCATGCATGGTCCAGAAATGTTCCATGGACTGACTGAAGCCAGCCTGCTGGAAGAAACAAATGAGAAGGATGAGGTAAGGGCAATAGCAGCCAGAGCTATTAGCACAGCACTAATAAACACTAAAACATAGTCTTTCTTTGCTCTGCTCTTTGGTATGCAACTCCTGCCCCTCCTGAACTTAAAGCCCCACCACCACCTGGACATCCAGTGTGATGGTGCTAAACCACCAGGCTGCTGGGCAATTTTCCTAGCAGGTGAGTCTGTTTGGTCTGAGCACAGTAAAGAGAAAATAGGAAATGCTGGCAGACTTGTCTTATTGTAAAGTGCTACACACTTGTGGTATTTCTGGTCTGACTAGATATGGGATAGAACAGAAAGATCAGAAGATTGCTTACACCCAACTGTTCCTTCTCTGTAGTTTTGAAAGCACATGTTATTCTGAGCTTCTGCACTGAAGCAACATTTTGTGTGCTCCCGAAATGAAGATGTTTCTTTGAGACTTGAGTGTGTTTGTCTGTACTACTGGAATGTATATGGGTCTCACTGGTGTACCCAGTGAATTCATTATATGTGGTTTTCACTTTCAGTAAAATGCAGGCAAATAAGAGGCTACCAAAGGGTTTGGGTATCCTTCAACTGAAACCCAAATCAGTGTTACTTGGGTATCCAGGACTTATTTTCTGCATGATTCGGTGCATTTTTTATTTGGACTATGGAGGTATTTGTTTGTCCCATCCAATCCTTTCATGCTGCTCTCTTCAGTCCAATTATTTGAGAGGGAAGGCTGCCCTGCCTTTTACCCTCAGGGCAAGATCATTCTTGAATAGCCCTGTGATGGCAGAAGGAGGAGGCGGCATCTTAGCTGGGACCAACAGGAGACAGGTGGCGAGATTTCTCGCTTACAAGGAAACAGGGAAGGGTTGATGCAAAAACTGGGCTGTGTCAAGTGCTTGGCAAGCCAAACCCTGTGGCTGGTGCACCATACAGTCTGCAGGAGTGTCGAGCCTCTTCCACCCCAAGGCATGAATTCCATTTTGGAGAAGATCTGAGGGACTGCATGGGACACGACTTCTTGGGGAATTACAAAGGGCCAGACTGAGACCTTGGGGACTGCGTTTCGTTATAGGCCTGAAGTTTTGCACTCCTGCTGTAGTGTATGATTACTAATCTCACTTGATGAAGATTCACCCTAGATTTATGAACATGTTACTATTTTCAGTTGTTCTCATGACCAAATAGCTGTGGCCGTCATCTGAACATGCCCTTAGTGATATTTCCCCCCCCCCCCCGGTGTTTTGGGGCAAAAAATGTCTAAAGCAAATGCAACCTGAAAAAGCAAAAGATTGATGAATTTGTTATTGTGCAGAAGCTGCCAGTAGCCAGCGCCAAAACAGACTTGTTTCTAATTTCTTTTCCTCCACTGTTTTTGTGATCAAGGTCATATGCTTTTACAGACATGCAGTATTTCAGGAAAACTACAATGGATAAAAATGTCCCCCAAGAACTGCAGAGTGCATGATACAGTGAAGGCAAATGAAGAAGTACAGTAGATACTTCAGTCAATAATTTTAATTAAGCACTGACAGAAGTGTGTGTGTTTTTCTGCACATCCAGCAAATAATTTATTGGAATCATCAAAACTGAAAACAATGTTCCAGCAAACATTAACATCCAATCCCAACATACCATCTTTTGATATTAAAAATCTGTGAATAATAATAATAATAAATAGTCCTCCAATATAAGGACTATATAAAAGATGAAATATACATTATATAGTCTGTGCATATTCTGAAACTCTTCTGAAATACGTGAGATATCAAATATTGAAAGTCATTTTTTTTTCAGTATCATTGGAAGGAGCAAGTGCTATACACTCAAAGCAGAGTCATTCTGCAAAAGTAGATATTTATGTTTCCAGAATGGAGCATCCACACCCATGTGATACACACACACACACACACAGATTACTTGGAGAAATGCAAGGTTTGCCTAGTACAAAAACTGTTCAGGGAAAATCTCCTAAGGGATGTGGGACCCAGGGGGCAACGATCAGTGAGTGGTAGGTGGAGATGGAAAGGCAAAGCAAGAGGCATGAAATGGAGTATTCTGAAGATAGAACCCAGAGCAGGGGTACTCCACTTTGTGACATTTTCTTCCATCTCAAATACATGCCAAATATTAAATACTGCTAACTATCTGATGCCATATTAAATATGAGCAGATGTCAAAGTGATGCTGAATCTTGGCTTCTGAATTAGAGGAATTCTAAAATCTGCAGACAAGGGCTCATAAGGAAAATTTATTTCAGCCCTTGTCAAGATGACATCAGCTCTCTGAAGTGAACTTGTTAAGATCAATAGCTGGCTCTGTAAAGAAAAGCACAGAACTAGAGAAAGGTCACAGTCTGAAAGCACACACAGAAGGAATGTCTGCATTTCTTCAGCACCTCAAAGACATATCATGCAATGATGCCACTCAGACAACAGGCTCTGTCATGGGCTATTCATATTATATTGCCTCACTAGAAGTCGGAGCTGATGAAATTTCTGCTGCGTGCACACTATTAAAAATAACTCGACACATCTCAGCATTGTCTCTTTTAAGAAATCCAGGTCACTTGCCAAAGTCATGCACAAAGGAGAAATTGCTTGCCAATCAAGCGCAGATGAAATGATAATTAGAAAAGAGGGTGTTGGGGAGGGGGAACCCAGAGTGCATATCACCTTGGGGAAAGGACTCGACAATACATTCAGAAAATCTGTTGGTACAGTGCCCCTGAGACCCGTCTGCTTCAAATTCCAGGTGGCAGTTTGCATATTCGGAGCATTCCCCAGGTTGCTAACTCCCTGGTGAAGGAAAACAGGCCTGGCAGAAGAGGGTGTTTTTGTTAGCACTGCGCCAAACATTCTCAGTGGGGTGTGGGGAGAAATGCGCACAGGCCGGTGCACACAGGATCTTTCCACTCATGCGAAGTGGGGCAGGAGGGTCCCTGACAGAGAAGGATCTCTGCCACTGCAACGTGAGTGCCCGGGGGGCACCTTTTACTGTAACGCCAAGGGGTGTTCTCTCTCACCACTGCAAATTCTCCCTCCCTGTTCTCTACCCTTCCCAGAGATCCTCAGAGATCCTCACAGTCCATTCTTTTCCTGCTGCTCCTACCTCCTGTTCGCATCGGGTTTCCCAGGGTGTGCCTGTGGGTGTGCAAGCAAATTCTGTGGTCCTTGTGACTGAAAACACTTGGTGCACCTTGGTGTTGAGGGAAAGTAGGTAAAAAGATGGCAAAAATGGTTAAAAAGGGAGGATTTAAAAGGGAGATGGTGTTACCATCTCTGGTAGCTAAAAATCTGAAATGGAAGAGGATTGTCTCTACCATAGGAAATTGCAGCAAAAATAGGAGGGAAAATGGAGAGAAGCATTTGAAAAGGAGAAGCCTTTTAAAAAGGATGTCTGCTCTCTCCACTAATACTCAATCTATAAGGGAAACCTGGTGTAAGCTATCCATTGAAGTGCTAGTTTTAATGGATTTATGCATAATTGTTTATTTTTAAAGCATTTTCCATTCTTCATAACAGGAAAAAAGGATGGGATATAAATGTAACATTACAACAATGAAGAAATTATTATTATTATTATTATTATTATTATTATTATTATTATTATTTCTTTTCTTTACTGCCCCACAGCCAAAGCTCTCTCAATAATTGTGGCTGTTTCCCTGAGTATTCCATTGATTGGTCAAAGTCTGAACAGATGTTGATTGGAGATAGTGTACTAATTGGCAGTTTAGAATTTGCCTATATTTTATAACTTACTTGAGAATACCTAGAGATACAACTCAAATATTTAAGATAAATTTGAGCCAGCTATTTCATGAGATTTTGCAGGAGATCGACAGATGGACATAATGCTTTGTTTTATAAATTCCTATGGTGTTATATTCCATCATGACTGTCTGTGAAAAGGATGTACCTTCTGATTATTATGGATGGATTTGACTTTCCTGATTTCTGTTTATATCATCAGGCCTATTTGTGGAATTGTACTAAATATTGGTGTTCTCTATTCAGCTTAGGCTTTTCCCACTGGCCAGTTTTGGAATCTTCATGCTTGGATCTTCTTATTGACAAGGTTATCAACATATTGAAACAGATAGGGTACCTTCTACAGTTATTGTAGTAAAGGCAGTACAGCTCATGTCAATTACACTTTTGTCTATTTTCACATGGAGAATTAACTCTTGGGGGAAAACCACCTTTAAAGATTGACAAGAAAATACTTGTTTAGTAGTCTTAGATGGACAGGGTGATGTTTTCTGCAGATCATCCTGTAGGTTCTGATGATAACTTTCTGCCATTCTCTGCTTTGCATGCTGAATATGACTTGTTAGCTACAACTAATATGCAACTGAATCTAGATTTGGCCCTGCTGCTTTTACAAGTCCAAAGCACCCTTTACTACTGGAAGTATTGACTGAGTTTTGAACAGCAAAACTGGTCCACAGGCCCCTCTTAAAAATATCTGGTACTAGTGAAAAACTACACAAGGTTTTAAGCAAGAATGTAATAATGAATTGGGATATCTTATTTTCCAGTCAGTAGTTAACTTCATTGGCATCTATCTCAGAAGGGTTAATGAGTTTCAGGCAAAGTTTATTCACCTAAAATTGATGTTTTGGGATGACTTGGATGTCACCATGTATTTTTTAATAAGGCTTTCCCACTTTTCAGTCCATTGTCTATGCCGGTCAGCTACACACAACTGTAGGAAGATGTCCTGACTGCCAGTCCTGTGATAATAAGGGATGAGCTTTCCCATAACAGTGAGGAAAACAGGAACTGCCACAACTTTAAAGCTTCTTTTTCTGGTATAGCTTAGAATATCTCTAGGTTGGAAAACATGCCTTGAAAATGGCAAGCACCCCTTAAGAACCGTCATAAAAGTAGCTTGGGGGAAACACAGAATATTGAAGGACAGGGCAGTGTGGGGTATGCCTCATGTGCCCTGAGCATGAATTACCCTGTTTCCCTGAAAATAAGACCTAACCAGAAAATAAGCCCTAGCATGATTTTTCAGGGTGCACATAATATAAGCCCTACCTCCAAAATAAGCGCCAGTTCAGATCATCAGCCAGACGGACACATTTAGTACATTCAGTGTTCCAGAAGAAGATGACATGACTGTATTTGAATAAATGTGGATTTTTGCACATGAATAAATGAATAAATGTAGATTGTTGTACATGAAAAAATAAGACATCACCTGAAAATAAGCCCCAACGTGTATTTTGGAGCAAAAAATTAATATACAACCCAGTCTTATCTTCAGGGAAGCACAGTAGCTAATTAAAGACCAGGGAGAAATGCTAGTGTAGATTGACCCACTGGGTTGAAAAAGCAGAAGAGACAAGGAACTCAGTTAAGGATAGCTAATGTGAGGAGGGATTTAGACCCCCGCCCTCCATAGCCACACACAGTGCCTAAGGTCAGTACAGCATACAAGTCAAAGCTTGGGGTTTGCAAAGATCCAAGGAATGCTGGCTGAGAGACAAGGTGCCTAAAAGAAGTGGGATGAAGTAATTTAAGAATAAGCTTACACGTTGGTTTGGACTATCTGGCTAAATTTTTGGCAGCAGACTTCTAGGCCTGCATATTCCAGACTGGGAGTGTGTTCATCACACTGCAATACTGAAGGTCTATTTTTACATAACCAACATGGCTTCAGCACAGCTCTGCATCAAATTTATCCCATGGAGCCGTTCCACCTCCTGCCCCATAGAGCGGCATTTCAGAATGGATTACTCAGCCACCTGTGGCCTGAAGCCCTGCAATTTACTCTAAAGCTCTACTACTTTATTTTTATGATTGCATAAATCAGCCTGCATTTCAAGTCTGTACATCCACAATGTCGAGAAACAAATGTTAGCAGATTTGTTCAATATAGAACTGAATTTGCTGGGTATTTTGCTACAAACCCCCTAATCTAACAAAAGGTTATATGTATTGGATAATGCATATTAGGCCCTGCCAGTCTGCTTTGTTGGGATCAGATCACACACAGCTTCCTCACATTTGTACCCATTCATTTGACGTACAAGATACCCTGTATCCTGAGTCATAGTCCTAGGACCCTCTCTAGAAAGACATAATAATTTTAAAGGACGGAATGGCAAGGAAGGACATGCAACTAGAGAGCAGCAGGCTGCTTTTGTTAAAATGGGCTATCAATGTTAGCTGTGCTTTCAACAAGAAGTGGCAATGTTCACCATCTTTTTGCTTTTCTCAGCAAATCAATTATCAGTCTAAAAAACAACCATTCCATATGATGTTGCCTGCTGTCGTTTGCTTTGTCTCTATGCCCAGCGTATATGGTTTCATGGCAGCAAAACATCTCAATTAAGGCATTATCCAAACAGTCTGGGTCTAACCATGCATTCCAAGCCATGCACTGTGTGCTTAACATCTGCTAGAATCCATTTAAGTTATTATTGTCCATATGGTAGGGGCATGAAAGAATGACATGTCCGTGATGGAAGAACCCGGCTTCTAACTGCACCAAGCTGAATGTGCAAGATGGCTGATTATTCAGAATCATGTTACTAAGGACAAATCTCTTCAGCGAGCATTGGCTTAATTAGTTTTCAAGTGTATTAATTATGTAGTTTCACATTTGATGCTCCAGAGTCATTTTGGTGGAGGCAGGCAGGCATGCAATAGCACAAGGAGCAGAGAATTTAGCTGGGAAAAACAAGCAAAGGCATTCAGTCAGGGAGCAGGGCATTAACTGCAGTTTTCTTGATATCATGCAACCGGAGAGCTGAATCCTATATGCTAATCCTAAACACATTATCTAAGTGTGAATTCTTCTGTAGCAAAACTGTAACATCCATACACTGGAGAAAGTTATCAGGAGGCTTGGGAGAACTTCATTTAACCACACACACACACACCGGGGGGGGGGGGGGACAAAAAATATCCCTAAGGGAAAGAGGAACCAAAAGGAGAACCAAAAACCCAAGGGTTTATACTACAGCCTAGATGGTCTCTTTAACCATCACATTTCAATTTACAGGACTGTAAAAGAAGCTTTGTCCTGGTGGCACAAGAGAAAAGCAGCATGGCCTTCTGCCCCGGTTTACAGAAGATGGTCCAACATTTAAAGGCATGCTCTAATTGAAGGGCTGTCAAGTCTAAGTCTGCTTGAAAGATGAAGAATCCTAGGAAGGAAACACAGGGGTCTTGGACTGGCCCATCAGCAGGTCCCACCTGGGTTACAGGTTGAGCAGACACGCAAGTCTTCTGGTCACAGTCTTCCTCAGTGGAGAGCCAGGGAAGAGCAGGAGTGGAATGAATTAAGGGAGAAGGTATCTCTAGCTGGTTGGAACTTCGAACAGGAGTGTTTGACTGTACTCTGCACTGTTTTGCTGTACTCGGATTCCCAGCCTGTCACAGACAGACAGACAAAACCTTCACTGGTATTGGGATACCAGAGAGAGCAGTTAGATGTTAGACTTTTCTCTACTGTGCTAGTTTAGGGTATATAAGGTTGCTTTGCTTTGCTTTGCTTTGATGAGGAAATAGTCAAACATGCAGTTTTCCCTCTACAATCCCAACAAACTGAATTGTATGATCCTGCAGCATGTGTGGTAGATTTCATGTGATGGAGATGTACCTACCTGGTTTTTGCACATGCCCCAAATTAAATAAGCTTTCCTATTTGCCACAGATAATATAAACACAGATTCATATTTGAATCGACTAATTGGCTTGTGTATTATATTCATATATGTCCTTCTGCCTATGCACTCAATGTAATTTACCATTTAAAAAATTCAAACCATCTAATAGAAACAATACAAAATCAGGAAAGGAGGGGATGTGAAGACAAGAATATAACCAAAATTAGTTATTACTGTAGTTCTTAAATAGTATTAAGAGTGGGGCTTGCTGCTTCATTACTCCCTCAGATGCAGCCCGGTGCAACGGTTACTGCTGGGGAAAACTCTGGAACAAGAGGAACTGAAGGATTTTTGGTATCTCTCAGCAAACTACTGTAGAAAACAAGATGATTGCGTTTCCTCTTGCAATGCATTTCCAGGATTATTATTTTTAATTTCCTGAACACACACAGTATAAAAGAAAAGAAAGGAAAGGAAAAATAGATTTTTCTTCCAGAAATTAAAATAGGGAACAACCCTATTGCCTCCTGATGTTGTCTGAGGAATTATCCAGTGCCCCTGCTCTGAGGTCCTACAACCTAAACCTAAGCTAGGACTCTGCTTAGGTTTCAGTTGAGCACCCGCCCCATTCCCGGCTTGCATGCTGGCTTGCTCTTTGACAGGGTGACTGGGCCATGGGGAGCGAAAAGCGGTGTGCTGGGAGGCAGGAATGGGGGAGGCAGGGGATGATGGCTTATGCCAACTCCTGTTAGTGCCCCAGCCTCCTCCCCACCCCTGTGATTAATCTAAAGGGCTGAAAACGCATGGCCCGAGTCACAGTGGCAGTGGAAAGCGTAACTACAGTGCTTTGCTCCATGCATGAGATGCACACAAGCCGCTGAGTTGGAGGCATACGGGCATCTGAAGAATCGGGCACTGGACTGTGCCCTTGCAATAGGTGCACCTGAAATATAAATGCATAAGTAGCTATAAAGATGTAGTAATACAGAGTCAACAGAAACATTTATGTATAAGCTTCAGAAAAGGTGAACCAAGGATCCATATACATATATCCATCTGCAGGTCACACATAAACACCACCCCTCTGAATATTGAAAACCTCACTAGGTCCTCAGTTTATCGTATTATAGAAAGTGATCATTTCTTTCCACTGTTGCATTATTGGTCCTTTGGCTGTCCAAAGGGCATGGAAAATCCACTTATGTTGTCTTTGTGGTGAGCTCCATACAGCAAGTATATAATTTAGAAGAATGTGTGCATCATTACATCTTAAAAAGCACTCTGTTACTAAGTTTAGATAATAAGTATTTGTAAATATGAATGCTGGGTCAGTGTAGCTCCCCAGCCTCAGTTAATACTCCCAACAGTAGAGAAGACTCTGAAGCTGTGAGAACTCAGGGGTCAAACCTAGATTTTACCAAATGTTGCATTTGCTAGCACTGCCATTCAGCTGAGGCAGATAAGTGGTATTTGGCACACAAAATACACATGTGAGTGCAAAAGCTATGCTAGAACTCTTCCTTGGCATCTTAGTTTTAGTAGGTTTCAGTCCTACTCGCTACTGGAATGCAGTCCTTGAGAGAGTCTCCTCAAATGAATTCTGCCCTCTAGCTGAAAGAGATTTTTTGAAAAACCTGATTTAGACTGTAACGGAAAGTACAATTCTGAATGAAAATGGGCTTTTGCATTCCCTTTGGCTATTTTTACTCAGCCTCTCTAGTTGGGCTGGCCACCATCTTTCACTGTGAACCAAAAGAGTGCCAATCTTTTCTAGGGGAAAAAGTGGTGGCCTCAACAAGAACAGCAACAAATGGCCTCCAGAACCCACAGATGACATCAGGCTATTCCTGACATTCAGTATAACACCAACCTTCCTGTTTATGTGTCTCTGAACTCAGCCGGTGCAACAACATGATTTGGTCCAGCCAACTACCCAAAACAAAATGTCCTATGAAATGTGACCGACACCTAATTCCAGAACCATCTGTTGAAGTCCCCACCTGATTCCTGGAACATGATGTTCCTCTGGAGGACCCCTTGCTGACATCAACAATAACAGCCAAAGGCCTTATGCTAAGGCCTTGTAACTTGGAATGGAAGCTCAAGCTGCTTTTACCATTTTAACAAGCAATTAATATAATGATAGGCCATTTAATAATAGCGTGCTTGCTCTTTGTGGAATATTGTTGCATTTGTTTATGAACATTCAACCGTGCTTTGTTAGGGAGGCCAGCAGAAAGGTGAGGTTAGCTTGGGCGGAGCATTTCCGGGCCATGTGTCTTCTCAGAGAGCCTGGCTGAAGTATCTCCACACCACCTGAGTTCAGTGACTGTCACTCACTGCTGTTCCATGTTCTCTATTTAACAGAGTTAGGGAACAATCCTGTGGCCCCTAGGCCTGAAGAACTTTCTGGAGGCCCATAAGATATTTTAGATTCCTAGTGCTCCAGCCTTGGAGGAAAGTGTTGGAGCTCCACTACCCTCCCCTGTGCAGCCAACACTGGGTGCCTTTCCGAGGGTGGGGACATAACCTTGGAGAGGGGCCAAAGGGGATTTTGATGGGTGGGGAAGACAGAGAGTGGAGAGGCCAGGAACCAAGCGCCCTGTGCCTCTGCCAGCCCTTTTTCATCAGAAATGCCTGCAGGGTGGTGGCAATCACAGAGAGGCAAAGCTTGCCTCTGCCACTCCCCGCACCCTGCAGAGGATGCTTGTAAGCTTCGGAGTCTTATTTACGATTCTGGGGCTTATCATCATCAAGGATATAGTCCAGAGGGTTTCAAGGTGGCAAGTGATGCAAACTCCGCCCAGCATCCGGCTCTCTTGTGCTCCCCAGACTTCTTTCCCACACACAGTCCTGGCCCAGGAAAACAGCCAAGCTGAGGTCAAGCCTTAGGAATGCTACTTGGCCCCTTCTTTGCACTAAATTATTCACCTGCTAAGTAGGCAAAGCCCGAACTCATGTGTGCGGAAGCAGAATTCCACTTGCACTGCAGGTGTGCCAGAGGCACAAGGCACGAGCCAGCCTTGGTAGTTATACCCGTGTGCACATAATGTAATATGCAACAGTTGGACTCACTTCCTGCCTTGCACTTGTGTGAATGCTCAGTGAGAATCAGACTTAGAGCAGAGAGAAAGTGGAGCAGCTGAGAAAATCCAACATAGTCCCACCTCTCCAAACTGGATTCTTCTCACACTGCCGCTTTTTATTTACCCGCCATTTTAAGAATTAGAAATTTTAATCGGTTTTAACACTCAAGGTCGCTTTTTGATTTTGATTTTTTGCTGGTATTTTGTTTTTGTTGTTTATGGTTGTTATTTGTTGTTGTTATCAATTGCTATGGTTTTTGTAAGCCATCCTGGGATGTTCTTTTCATATAGGATGGGATATAAATATTTTAAATAAATAATGAAAACACAGTAAAGCAGCATGAGGACACCATAACAAAAAGCAGTAACAAACAGGCTCTATGAAGAGCCAAATTAGATGTAATTAGATTAGCAATTGGAGGGATGACTTTTTAGAAGTAAATTTGGGGCATGGTGTGTCTGGGTGCATGCAATCTGGATTGGGAAACTTGTGGTGGAGAAGGGGTGGGGGGCTTTAACACGTTTCCCTCATAGCAGTCCCAGACTGGATGTGCTTCCCTCCCTTGCAATTTAATTTAAAATAACCATCCACACAATTG
Source organism: Varanus komodoensis (assembly GCF_004798865.1). Lineage (NCBI taxonomy): Eukaryota > Metazoa > Chordata > Lepidosauria > Squamata > Varanidae > Varanus > Varanus komodoensis. The sequence continues at coordinate 38,855,554 of NW_025336087.1, read as the reverse complement.
CTAATGGCATGAATGGCATCTTGGTTAGCTTGACCCTCAGACAAGTGAGAGGGATGCAGACAGATAAAAATCCATTGAAGTTGTAGGAGGGCAGAAAAGATTCCCAGGAAAGAATCTGCCCAGCCCCGGTGCCTAAGCCAGGCTGGGAAGGCTTCACCCATGCAGAATCGACTTGACTTTTTATTAAAAACCTGAGTACCACCCACCAGAGCCTGATGCAAAAGGCACACACTGAAAAGAATGAAAGATTTCTAGTCCCAGAGTTTTTTTCTGAGTCTTCCATGTAATAATCCTGGGAACCCCGAGCTTTTCCTTCTATTCCAGCATTTTCATTTGGGGTTGGGAGAGTCATTTTGTGGACACAGTTGTCCAGCATTTTCATGTTTGAAATCAGAGGCAGTGTTGTGGGGGGAGCACTAAAGCTTTGTTTGTGGGGAGCGCTCTGTCAGGCTGAGCCGCAGATGGGTCCCTAGCTCTGCCCCATTTGTAATCCTTGCAAATCTAAAATTACCCCCAAAAACCTCCCCCTCCCACTACCTTCCAACCCTGGTCTAAAGGTTAGCAGCATCAATGTCAAGCACACCTACTTAGGGAAGGAACTTCATGATCTGGGTGCCACTTCTAAATACTCCTTTCCAGTAAATCACTTGACCTCAGAAAGTAGAGGACCCAGAGAAGACGTTCTTCATTTCTGGGCCATTTTAGATGGAGAATAACAAAAACTGGGAATAAAGTTTATGGGAGGGGAACACGGTGAGGGGAGCCTTGATCATGGTAAGGGCTGAGTGGTTCATCTGGGCCTGAAGACTTTGCTTGCCTCTTTCTCTGATTTGTGTCTTTTCTCCAGAGTGGCCCACAAAGAGAGTTGATAGTGAAGAAGTTGCCACCTTGTCCAAGCTCCCAAAACATCCACCCACCAGCCACAAGGCATTAAGTAGGTTCAGAACTTTAGTACCCAAAACATTTCAAATACGTGATGGGGAATGTTGCGTTGGAAAAGCATGGACAGGTTTGGGGAAGCTGTAAGGACAAAGGCCACCCCCCCTCCCGACATCTTGCCTTTAAGTTGTGCAGGACTCTTGATGGGACTATATTATTTCTTGCCTCCCGAGGGCCTGAATTGCTAGCTCAGAGGAAAAGGGATCAAATGGGAAAATCTGTGGGGGGGGGCAACTGAGCTTAATGGTGGGTAGAGGGAGAGATGACCCTGGGAGGAGGGCTAACCAGGTAAGGAGACCGCTGCCCACACAGTTAATGGTCCATCTTGCACCTGCAGGTCTGGTGGTTGCCCTATCAGCCTTTCCTCGGGTCTCCAGATGCTGCTTCTGAATGCCTTATCCATCCAAAATAAAGATCCCCCCATCCATAACTTAACAGCAGATGAGGCCACTGATCTGGCATTCATCACTACTACCTGTGTGAGCAAACAGGGAGATGTTAATTTCTCCATTGTGTCCACCAGGGCACTTGGTTCAACATTAAGGAAGTTATGAGAGGGGTGTAGTTGGGATCTAGCGGAAATCTCTCCTCCCTCTAGGCCCCCTGTATGTGTGATGACTAGTTTGGAGTGTTTGCATCTGGTGTTGGACCAGCAGGACAGAGTAAGGGTTCTGTTGATGTGCTGCACACACCCCTGCTCAACACACTCCCTACCTGAGCTGACAGAGGTGGGTCAGTTGCAATGCTGAAGTCCCCAGGACTGTTGCTATTGGGGGACATTAACATCCATGCAAGGGCCACCTTATTTGGGGCAGCTGAGGATTTCATGAACACCATGACAACCCTGGGACTATCCCAACATGTGATCAGCCTGGGGCACACTCTGGATTTCATTTTTGAGCTGGGCTTGGGGATAATGATCAGAAGGTGGAGGACTTTGGATTGATCCCTCTTCATGGCAGGATCACAACTTGTTGAGATTTAGAACAATGGTGTCTTTTTCCTTCTACAAGGGTGGGGGACCTTTTAAGATGGTCCACCCCAGGAGGCTAATGGATCTGGATGTTTTCCAGAGGACCTTGTGGATTGTCCAACTGATACGGCTGGTGGCTGTCTTGAATCTGTGGTTGATCTCTCAGATACAGGGATGACCCAGGAGGTTGACACGATTGGGAAAGTTTTGGAAAAACCACTGATTGTTTCGCTGCTGCTATTTGGCAGGGCAGGACAAGGCCCCCGCCCACCTTGAGGGTTCAAATTGGGCCCAGGGCACCAAAAGTTGCCCATTCCTGTTTTACATGTTACCAACATCTCCAAATCCCATGCGCTTTTACTAACATCAGTTTCCAATATCCCGAAGGACTGATGTCAGTGAAAGACTTAAGCTATCATTTACAAATTGCCTGTGCTCTGTCATGTGTTTTAGTGAATTTAAAAATCCAAATTAGAGGACATTCTAAAAGACACATTTTTGGCATATTATAGTTATTACAAATCACTTTAGCAGGGAAGTTTGACTGATAAGCAGAGCTTTCCATAAAGAATGATTCCTCAGAAGGACCAATTAAATGCTCGAGATGGACCATAAGGTTTCCTGTGGTCTTTAACCAAAGTGATTGAATTTTCACATATATGGTAGAGACCATTGACCTGCCCAGTTATTAATTCATTCAAATGAATTTGCACCCATTGAAGATATTATACTTGAGCTATATATTTATTATTTGAATGGAAAGGGCTTGCTATATTACCGACAGGCATGAATAGAATGAGGGGCCATGCTGGGTCCGAGCAAAAACTTCACTGGTCCTGCATTCTCTTCATACAGTGGCCAACCATCTACCTGTGGGAAGTGTGCAGGTAGGGCATGAATGCAATATGAATTGCACATCATCCTCGTTCCCCCCCCCCACCTAAATGCTATATAACACTCTATCTGTGATGCTGCCTCTGATTTACTTATAGCTGGATTGTTTAAAAAGTGGAGTGCAGATGTAGAAATGTGCAGCTAGTTACATGGATCCATGTTATAATATTTGGATTCCTGAATTATTTTTTCATTTAAAAAGAGCGGCATGTGAAGCAAGGTGCGTGAATCAGAGCAAGTCAGTGAGTGGGGTTCAGTTACTGCTCTGGAGAGAGTCAACTGATTGTTCAGTGGCTTGAGTGCTCCAGTGCGGGGACAGCTGCTGATGTGAGTGATACAGACGTGGCTGCTTACAGCATCACCTCCAGAGAGGTTCACACATCAGACTGTCCCATGGGAAGGCAATGAGAAGATGTCTGGGAGAGCAAGAGGGCAGGCAGGGAGGGGAGGATCTCTTGCAACTAAGGGCAGTGCCTTGCTGCATGAGAACCTCATTATGGAGAAAACAGGAAGGAAAGAGATCTGGGGATATAGTGCTGGGAACCCTAATTCAAATTCCTCTGCAGCCACGTCCTGCCTGGAATGGTTTTGGAGCACCATGTGTGCCTTTTCACCCTTTTCCTTTTTTTACCCTAGAGTAGGCTTAGGTCCCAGTCTGCATCCCCCTCCCTCCCTCTCCATTATGCTGGGCTCCCCATCTAGATCAGGGACCCTGTAAATAAAAAGATTGGTCACACAGATGAACTCAGGTCTGCTTTGACCCTACAGTGGAATAACCATGCTCTCCCCTGCATTACTTGTGCAGGGAAGCAAGAGAAAGACAGGTACACCACTTAGCATGTTACAAAGGGCTACATCATGAATGGCTGGTCTATAGAAAGCAGTCGGCTGTGCAAGGGGAACATCCAATATGACCTTCTACTGACTCAAAGAGCATTGATCAGACTCTTCTGCCTTGGTGAAAGCTCTCTGGAGTCCTGGCGCTTGCTTCCTGCAGCCCTCCTTTGTGCAAGCTGTGTGCCTTGCCATCAAAGCACTATGCCCTTCTGTCCTGATAGGAAATATTATCTAGCTTACAGCAGCCCCGCTTGCTTTGTCCCACCATCACGGTCTAACCCCTGTGTGACCTATTAGATCAGTCCATTTCTTGCATGCACGGCTTGAAATGTGCCCATTGCCATCTGCTTTAACATACTTGCTGTATCAGGGCATAGCGATTAAGCCCATATAGCATGCATGGGTCTTCCAGATCAACATGCCCTGGAGGCACCAGCCATGTTTGGTGGTTGCCAGTGCCAACCATATCCTTTTAAATCACTGAGCTCTGCTGCAATTTCCCCGTATTTCTCCTTTGTGTGTATTTCTCCGCAGACACAAACACACAACTGCGAAAATGTCCTTTCCTACCTGCCCCCACACACATCCGTTGGTTTCACGCCTGCATGCACGGGTGGAGAAGAAGCTGACCAGTCCCTTTTTGTGCAGGTCAAGAGCACATCCTTATGGTAGCTGATTCAAAATCAGCACAGCAGAAGCACGGCCCACAGAGGCAGAGCGGGGAGGGCTGTGGGGGAGCCTGCCCAGAAAGCTTGGAGCAGTGACAGGTCACACGGTCACCCCACAGGGCTCGTGCTCCTCCTTGGCCTACAGACAGCACAGGGGTGCTGCTGAGCAGCGGGGTTCAGTGTAGTCCGCTCTGCTGCAAACTGCTGGTTTGGCCTGGCCACCAGCCATGGCCACTTGGGATAGCTGAGAATTTCAAATGTCATGAGAACACACCAAAATTTGCAAAGTTCCCCTCATCTGAGACAAAAGGAGCATGACATTTTCTTTAGCCCTCTCCTTCCAAGTTTATCCACTCAGACTCAGGGCTTTTGCTGCTTAGTTTTTCAAGCTCTAGCATTGAATTCCTGCCTTTTCAGCCAAAGGTATGCTTAATTAGGGTTGCTAACTCTTTTTTAAAGAAATCTCTAACACCAACACCCCTTCATGGATCACTGCCTTGTCGTGGCGAAGGGGCATGTGTAACTCAATGAAGCTATGAGCTATGCCGTGCAGGGTCACCCAAGACGGACAGGTATAGCAGAGAGCTCTGACAAAACTGGAGAAGGAAATGGCAACCCACTCCAGTGTCCTTGCCATGAAAACCCCATGGACAGTACCAAAAGGCAAAAAGATATGACGCCAGAAGATGAGCCCCTCAGGTCAGAAGGTGTCCAATGTGCTACTGGGGAAGAGCAGAAGGCTAGTACTAGTAGCGCCAGAAGGAATGAAGTGATTGGGTCAAAGCTGAAAGGACACTCAGTTGCAGATGTATCTGGTGGTGAAAGGAGAGTCCGATGCTGTAAAGATCTATATCCCATAGGAACCTGGAATGTAAGATCCATGAATCAAGGCAAGCTGGATGTGGTCAAACAAGAGGTGACAAGACTGAACATCGACATCTTAGGAATTAGTGAACTAAAATGGACAGAAATGGGTGAATTTAATTCAGATGACCATCAGGTGTACTAGTGCGGGCAAGAATCCCTCAGAAGAAATGGAATAGCCTTCAAGGTCAATAAAAGAGTAGGAAAAGCAGTACTGGGATACAATCTCCAAAATGACAGAATGATCTCAGTTCAAATCCAAGGCAAACCATTCAACATCACAGTAGTCCAAGTCTATGCCCCAACCACTGGTGTTGAAGAGGTTGAAGTTGACCGGTTCTATGAAGGCCTACAACACCTTCTAGAATTAACACCAAAAAATGATGTCCTTATCATCATGGGGGATTGGAATGCTAAAGTAGAAAGCCAAACGATAACTTAAATAACAGGCAAGTTTGGCCTTGGAATACGAAACATTTCATGCAAAGATGGGCATGATAAAGGACCAAAATAGCAAGGATCCAACAGAGGCACAAGAGATTAAGAAGAGGTGGCAAGATTACACAGAAGTACTAAACAAGAAAGAGCTTAACGTCCCTGATAAGCACAATGGGGTGGTCACTGACCTTGAGCCTGACATCCTGGAATGTGAAGTCAAATGGGCCTTAGGAAGTCTGAGCAACAACAAAGCTAGTGGAGGCGACAGTATTCCATTCCCATTCCAAAGAAGGGCAATGCCAAAGAATGTTCAAACTACCACACCATTGCACTCATTTCACATGCTAGCAAAGTTATGCTCAAAATCCTACAAGCTAGGCTCCAGCAGTATGTGGACCAAGAACTGCCAGAAGTACAGGTAGGATTTCAAAGAGGGAGAGGAACTAGAGATCAAATTGCCAACATATGCTGGATCATGGAGAAAGCTAGGGAGTTCCAGAAAAACATCTACTTCTGCTTCATTGATTATGCTAAAGCCTTTGTGTGGATCACAACAACTTGTGGCATGTTCTTAAAGAGATGGGAGTACCAGATCATCTTATTTGTCTCCTGAGAAACCTATATGCAGGGCAAGAAGCAACAGTGAGAACTGGACCCGGAACCACTGATTTGTTCAAAATTGAGAAAGAATTTTGGCAAGGCTGTATGCTGTTCATCTGCCTATTTAACTTATATACAGAACACATCATGAGAAAGGTGGGGCTAGGTGAATCACAAATTGGAATTAAGATTGCTCGGAGAAATATCAACAACCTCAGATGACACCAGTCTAATGGCAGAAAGTAAAGAGGAACTAAAGAGCCTCTGGATGTGGGTGAAGGAGGAGAGCGCAAAAGTTGGCTTGAAACTCAACATTAAGAAAACTAAGATCATGGCATTTGGCCCTATCACTTCCTGCCAAATAGATAGGAAGAAATGGAGGTAGTGACAGACTTTATTTTTCTGGGCTCCAAGATCACCGAAGATGGTGACTGCAGCCAAGAAATTAAAAGACGCTTGCTCCTGGGGAGGAAAGCTATGGAAATCTAGACAGCATAGACATCACCCTGCCAACAAAAGTGCATGTAGTCAAGGCTATGGTTTTCCCAGTTGCTGTGTACGGCTGCGAAAGCTGAACCATAAGGAAGGCTGAGCGTCAAAGGATTGAGGCCTTTGAATTGTGGTGCTGGAGGAGACTCCTGCGAGTCCCTTGGACCGCAAGGCGATCAAACCAGTCAGTCCTAGAGGAGATGAACCCTGACTGCTCTTTAGAAGGCCAGATCCTGAAGATGAAACTCAAATACTTTGGCCACGTAATGAGAAGGAAGGACTCACTGGAGAAGACCCTGATGCTGGGAACAATTGACTGCAAAAGAAGAAGAGGACAGCAAAGGATGAGGTGGCTAGATGGAGTCACTAAAGCAGTTGGCGTGAGCTTAGGTGGACTCCGGGGGATGATGGAGGACAGGAAGGCCTGGAGGAATGTTGTCCATGGGCTAGGTACAACATGGCAGGTAGGTACAACATGCTCCTGTCCGTGCTGGGAATAGCTGGATTTGGCTGGTGCAGATGGAAGAGAGTTTCATTTAATTCCCTTTGTCCAACAAGAGAGAAAGGATGTGGACTGTAAAAGAAATCCCATGTGGGAGACAGCAAAGCAGATCCACCCTGACCCTCCCGCTCTCTCACCATCCCTTAGTGGAGCCAGCCAGGCTTTGGGGGCTGATTGGTTACCTGCATCCTCACCTTGGTGCTGCTGGTCCTGGTAAGGTCTGTGCCATGTTGTCCTCAGCCTGCCTTCCATGAAACCTATTAAAGAGGCTGCTAAAAACCTTAATTTTTGCCTATGCCATTACAGACTATTCTGTACAGCGTAGATTATTTTGACTCAGCCAGTGTCTGTGCTGGCACTGGCACCCCTATTCCTTGCAAGAGTTATTCGTAAATCTGAACTGGGGGAAATCAGCAAATTACGAAACCCAGGTGGTAAAACAGGTCCAAGGTTCTTAGTTTTGGTTCTTAATGATGGGTGCATAATTAATTTGGATCCCATTTATTGATTGACTTCCATACAATTTGCACTCATGAAATGCTCAATTGTTTGGAATTGAATAATAATTGTTGTTATGTTGTTGCATGTCATCAAGTCATCTCGGACTTATGGTGACCCCCATGAGTGAAGCAGGGGCCCTGAACTTGCCCATCGACTGTGAGTCCCTGGTCAGCAGACTGAGTTGGCACCCGGGTCACCTGAATAGTCATCCTCACTACAGCGAGATGTCTTCTATTTCTCTTTAAATTATATTTATTAATTCTAAATTTGGAACTTAATAAATGAATTAGCCTGTACTAATGGATGCCATCACTTTGGATCATGCATTTTCTCTTCTTTAGAGACTTGCAGGTGGCTGCCCTATGCAAAAGCTTTCTGTCTTCACCTACACATGGCCAGCACAACTCGTGATCTCCCAGAAGACTGGGCCCCACCTGCTGCATATGGCGATCTCCCAGAGGCTTGCTAAACCTCCAGATTTTGCTACCTTACCTGGAACTTCTCAAATATCGTGACGCAAGGCTAGCAAATTGCGTTTATCCTGGTGGATCACGTGGGGTATAGACCTGGCTTGCACACACCGCGCCCAGGGCCTTGCCATGCCAGCAGCAACATTTCTAGCCCTGTTGCTTCACATGGATAGTCAGCTCGACGCCAGCCCCTGCTCTCCCTTTTGGCTTTAAGAGGGCTGCATCTGCTCGCTGGCGCCATCTGCTGGCTGTTCAGGCAACAGCTGCCCAGCTACAGGTTAGAAAGTGAAATACTCCAGTTCAGCAAATCCGTGTGCTGCAGATGAAGCAGGGTTATTGCTCACACAAGCAATGGACATTGGCTAAATCTTGAAAGTGGGAATTGTAAATATCTTCAGTGCCTTTTGGTAACCTTCAATGAAATAACAGAGTTTGCACAGTTTATATTGCAAGTGATCTGTGTGGGCTTGTTTGGTTGGTTGTTTGTAACTGCTGCTGTATTTGCAGTAAGATAAGAGTAGGAGTAGGAGGAAGGAACAAGGTGCCTACAGGGAAAACTGGAACTAGAGTTGACCTGTCCTGTTTTGAGCTGGGAGCTGCAAGGGTGTTGGGTGAACTCTCTAGGCTATATTTTGTAGAAGGACTGAGAAGGGGACCGTTCAGGTGCTGGAGAGAGTAGTTGGAGAACTGGTTGCTTTGCTAGAAAAGATCTCAGGCCTCAGTGAACCACTTTGCCTACAGCAAATGCTGCTGTCTAGGAAAAAGAAAAGGCCTGTTTCTCTAGGGATTCATTTAGATAGAAAAAAAAATCTGCTATTTGGCTCTCATTTAACCAGTCAGTCAGTTGCTAATCCTTTGCATATGCTTCCTACCTTTAAAAAAATCATTCCGATGGATCAGTTGTACTAGAAAGAGGGGGGGGAAAGCCAATGCATAACTACTGGTGAAAAAGCAGGCTCTCTGCAATACTGCTTCATACTGTTGGACAATGCATCACCACCACCACCACCCAGAGTGGCTTTGCAAGCTGACTTACCTCACGTACCATCTGCTGACATATCATTCAGAGCTAAGCCCTCATGTGCACCTGCTGCTGAACCTCCAGTGTTTGCTGATACCAGTACAATAATTCTTGCTGCACCAGCAACACTCTCCAGTGCCCCTGACTCTGCCAACAATCAGGAGAAAATTGGGGAAGCTCACAGTACTCACAGTGCAGTTGGAGATGCTGAAAGAACTACAGCTAAGCCAGCCACATCTGGTGGAGTGTCAGGCTGCAAGGGCGCTATGAAACCGGATCCCAAACTGTTTCTCCCATAACAGTGCAGAATTGTTATGTAGGACTTTCAGGTCCTGACTCCAAATGCCCACAAAGCATCATCATATGGCAGAAAGGGACAGCCTTACCAAGAAACTGACTGAAGATATGTTGGTGCTGTGGGCTGAACCAGATCTGACAAAATTCAAGTAAAGGTGGATGAAAGCCATTGCAAAATTTGGCAGGATGCAAAGCAGTGCTTCCTGAGTATTAGTGCACCTTGCACCTGGGAAAGGAATACTGGATGCAGTTGATGATGATGGAAGTATGTCATCTGGACCAGGAGCATCTTGATGCATACATCCTCCTTGGCCATAGAGTATCTGTCAATATAGGCTACAAAGCAGACTTCTTGCCTATCTTTAAATCCAAAGTGAGGGATAATGATCAAGAATCTTCTGCCCCTCTGCTAAATTTCTGATGTCCATCAGTCAAATCCTGCATAAAAGGTAAAAAGGTCAAGGTGTTCCCATGACATAAAAGTTTAGTCATGCCTGACTCTAGGGAGCGGTGCTCACCTCCGTTTCCTAGCCAAGGGAGCCAGCATTTGTTCCCGACAGTCTCCATGGTCATGTGGCCAGCATGACCAAACACCGAGGTGCACGGAACGCTGTTACCTTCCCACCAAAGTGGTACCTTTTCATCTACTTGCATTTGCATGCTTTCAAACTGCAAGGTTGGCAGGAGCTGGGACAGAGCAACGGGAACTCACCCCGTTGTGCAGATTCAAACCGGCGACCTTTTGATCAACCAGCCCAGCAGCACAGCAGTTTCAACCACTGCGCCACCTGCATCCCAAATCCTGCATAGAGTCTACAAATAACTTAGTCAGTGAAGGTGGACACATGTTCTAGAAGCCAAAGAAGTATGGGACATGCAGAAGGCAACAACTCCTTGCATTCCTCAAGCTTTTTGAAGCCAGATAGACAGAGTTTTCCTTCTCACTACTGTAGTCAGGCTTAGTGTCTTGGCATTCCCTAGTCCTCTTCATGAAGAAGTCTGAGAACAAGGCAATATCTGGGTTTCTTGAATTCTTCCTGATGGAATAAGATCTTACTTCTGTCCTTTCTGGCTCATATACTTGCAATCTTTTGTAGGTGCCAGAAGCAGTTGTAAAGAGATGGGATAACCATCTCCTCAATTTGGAGAAGCTGACAAGATTGATAAAAATCAAAACTATTTCCACTGAAAGAGCTACTTGGTCAAGGCTTTCAGGAATGCAACTGTTACATAGCTGGATGGGATAGTGATGCTGAAAAGTATTAAACAGGTAACACAGTGCAAGATGAGATACATCCTCAGTATGTAACGGTCAGGAGACTTGTTGATCCATAGCAAAGTAGCTGGCTATCTTGTTGAGTTCTTGAATCAGTGTTTTGAAGTTAAGCCTGCCTTGCACTTGATTGCCACCTTATGATCTTCAGTAAAGCTGCAAGCAATTCATAAGGTGCCACCTACAGACCAAGATTTGGCAGAACTCCTGCTATAAGATCCACAGATACTTCAGCTTTAGAACATCAGTGATGCTTGCAAGACAAACCTGCCCATTCAGTTCACTTGCTTGGCATTATCCAAAGTATACAGAGATGTGGCATCTTGCACATAGTACCTCTTCTGGCAACTAAGCCTCATAATGCTGACCTGAATGTCTCATCAGGAACAAGTGTCATGTTGAAATCCATCACCAGAGACTCCCAGCTGAATTAGTATCTCCACATCTGTAACAATATGCCAGCTCTTGTTTGAATGAGACCTTGGATAGCAGTGCTTCTGAACAGAACAAAATGCACAACTAAAGCAAGAGAGCAGATGTGATTTAATGGCATCCTCAAGAGGCCTCTGAGAAGCACACGCATCCCAACCAGCTCCAGATGGTGATGATCTGACCATCTCAGAAGAATTTTTCTACGAAAGGCATCCTGTGGGAGGAGATAGAGCACATTGCAGAATTATGTAGTCTTCTTCTTTGCGTTTGTACTGCTACAGTAGTTGCTAAAGTTACACACACACACACACACACACACACACACACTGTTGATTTGTACCTAAGTAAATGAATGTTTTTGGCCAGACAAGCATTTGGGTCCAACTGTATATGGTTAGTATAAGGTTATGAAGATTGAAAGGAAACAATGATTAACTTAATGTGTGATTTCTGTATATTATTTCATTGTCTATTATTTTAACAAACAATATTGTTCCTTATTACAGTCCACACTCCCAACTGCACAACGTGTGTCCAGCTGCATGTTAAAATACACCCTGCATTTGTGCTGCTTCCTCTGAAGGAAGTGGGGCCCCTTAGGTGGTGATGTTCTTCATCATCATCATCATCATCATCATCATCATCATCATCATGGCTCTCTTGTGGCTGCTGATGCCACTTCTTTGTTTCTCAGTGGCCTGTTTAACAGGAACCCTGTGGGCGCCCACTGAGTTTGCTATTAGAAGAAATGATGTAAGTAGCAACCTGGAAGCTGCAGTTACTCTTTCCCCAAAAGCGTTGGTGCCAAGGCAAGGCCAGCGGCTTACAAGAAGGACATTAATTTCTGAAATAGATCCACTTTCAGGGTTGTCATTCTTTCTGGATATTGATGCATGCCTATAGAAGAGCAAACTAGAGCTTCAACCCAAATTCTGCAGGCAAGAGAAATTCTTATTAACTCTCATACACTTCTTATGTCCTAGCAGAGGACAGTCTTTATCAGTGGAGTTCTCATGCCACCCACTGGCCAGGCCCCTGTATAACAGAACTGACAATAATCTGGCCACTGAGCATTAAAGCAAGAACAGAGAACAGAGTGGTCCACCCAGGGCTCTGTAGTCTTCTGTGAAGATGGGGAAGATCAAAGGAGACCGAAAGAAAGAAAGAAAGACTGAAGAGATTCTCCAAGACTTCGGGAACACTTTGGGTTTGGGGTGACATTTTGCTTTTTATGAGAATGAAAGTTTCCTGTATTACAAAAAAAGTATTTATTTTGTGGCATATGCATGGAGGGATGGATGACAGTTGGATGTCTGTTCTGCATCTCTCTCTTTCTCAACTATGTATATGCATAGAGAAGACACATGTAGCCCTGTGCAAATATTACAAAATACGAGTTGGGTTGGCCCTGCCAGGCAGGAGTGCAAAATAGAGAGCTAGAAGAAAGCAGAAAATGATATGCCAATAGGTGGCAAGATTTTATGAAGTGTTGGGCTGGCCATAGCTAGATAGGAGAGTGGGCATTTGGGGTTTGCAGCAAAGTGTTTTGGACTCACCCTGAATGTGTTTGTGTGTGTTTAGTTGCCAATTCATGTCCGACCCCTCATGACCCCATGGACAACATTCCTCCAGGCTCTCCTGTCCTCCCCATCCCTCAGAGTATACTCAATCTCACACCTGCCATCCCAGTGACCCATCCAGCCACCTCAGCCTCTGCCATCCCCTTCTTCTTATGCCATCAATCATTCCCAGCATCAGGGTCTTCTCCAGTGCGTCCTTCCTTCTCATTAGGTGGCCAAGTTATTTGAGTTTCATCTTCAGTATCTGACTTTCTAAAGAACAGTAAGGGTTGACTTCCTTTAAGATTTCACCCTGAATATTCATGTGCATATATGATTTCTTAGTCTGGTGAATAATTTATCCAGATAAGATATAGGATGAGAAATCACAGTTAGAACTGCCTCTATTTGGAACTGCTTAAGTCAATAATGCCAAAAGAAAACTGTCAAAAATAAAAAAAAATGCAATATATTAGGAATGCATGAGAAATTGGTTTTTGACCAGAATTTATCTAGTTTGCACCTTCCGGGTCTGAGATGGCCTGAACTCAATCCGCAATTGAGTCCACCCATTTGTGAGTTTGCAATGTGATTCGTTGGGGGAAAGTGTTTGAAAAATGCATTCTTTTGAAAAATCAGGCACTAATATCTTCATTCAATAGGAAAATGGGTATACCAAAACTTGTGCACAATCGAGGGGTACATTTGGAAAACTGCACACAAATATGCACAATTGTCTCTAAGAGGAAAAAACCTGCAATCTGATATGACATGAGTCAGAACAAGCTTCAAGGTGGAATTGGAGGAAAATTGATGAGCTCAGGGTTTTCTTCTGAATACATCCCTAAAAAAAGATTAGTATCACATTAGTCTTAGTCTTATAATTACCTAATCATATTGACTCTGTTTCAGGATCTGCCTAAATAGAACAAAGAAACATGAGGTTAGCTAATGCTGCATTTTTGCAACCATAAGGGGTTTAGATAGCAGCCGTGCACTGAGAGAAGTGTGTGTCGGGGAATCCTTTGGCCAGCCCAGACTCCACACATCAGCTGGAGTGCGTACGTCCTTGTTGCAACAGCTGGACTGTTTCTGGGCAGCATTCACAGTGCTGGCCATGACTTATAAAGCCCCACATGCTCAGGGCAAAGCTGCCTGAAAGATCACATTCTCTCCTTTAAGTCTGCCCAGATCATTAAGAGAGGCCCCTCTTTTGGGATCACTGCCTGGATGGTGGCAACATGATAGAGGGTCATCTTGGGTGGCTGCTTCCAGACTATGGACCTCCCTGGCAAGGGAGGGCAGGTGCACTGCTTCTCTGTTGTCGTTGGTTTTTTTAACCTTTAAGCAGATCTTTGTCATGTAAATTGTCTGTTTGGTTGAAGGTTGTTTTTATTCTGCTATTGTTGTGTTTCTAATTGTGATGCAATGCATTTGCTAAAACACATTATGATTGATTTAAGATATCATAGAGGAGTTGAAAGGGGCCTACAAGGCCAGCAAGTCCAACCCCCTGTTCATGGAAGGACTCCAGTTAAAGCATCTGCAACAGATGACTTTCCAGCTGCCTCTTGAATGCCTCCAGGGTGGGACAACCCATGACCTCCCTAGGTAATCGGTTTCATTGCCATACTGCTCTAGCAGTCAGAAATACCCTACTGGACACAGAATCCTAGAATCACAGAATAGCAGAGAGGAGAGTTGGAAGGAGCCAGAGGGCCATTCAGTCCAATCCCCTGCTCAGTGCTGGACTTCAGATTAAACCATTCCTCTCAGATGGCTGTCCAGCTGCATTCAGTGTGGGAGAGCCCACAACCTCCCTAGGTAATTGCTTCCACTGTTGCACCGCTCTGACAGTCAGGAATTTTTTCCTGATAGCTAGCTGGAATCTGGCTTCCTGTAACTTAAGCCCATTATTCCATGTCCTGCAACCTGGGATGATTGGGAGGAGATCCTGGCCTTCCTCAGTGTGACAGCCTTTCAAGCACTTGTAGAGTGCTATCGTATATCATCTCAGTCTTCTCTTCTTGAGGCTAAGCATGCCGAATTCTTTCAATCCCTCCTCACAGGGCTTTGTTTCAAGTCCCCTAGCCATCTTTGTTGACTTCCTCTGATTTTTTTTCCTGTTTGTCTGCATCTTTCTTGAAATGTGGTGCTCAGACCTGGACACAATATTCAAGATGGTGCCTAAATAGTGCCAAATAAAAGGGAACCAGTACCTTACATGAGTTGGAAGCTATACTTCTTTTAATGCAGCAAAATATAGCACTTGCCTATTTTGGAGTTGCATCACATCGTTGGCTCATAGTCAACCTGAGATCTAATAATATTCCAAGATCCCTCTCACTTGTAGTATTGTTCAGCCAAGTATCTCTCATCTTGTAACTGTGCATTGGGTCCCTCTCTCCTAGGACTAGAACTAGGCATTTGTCTCTACTGAATTGTATCGGGATGTTTCAGCCCAGTGTTCCAACCTATCCAGATCACTTTGAATTTTGTTTCTGTCTTCCGGTATATTAGCTATCCCACCCAATTTTGTGTCATCTGCAAATCTGATCAGCATTGTTTACACCTCTGCAACCAAGTCATTAATGAAATGTTGAAGATCACCAGGCCTGGGACTGGGACTGAGCCTTGCAGTACCCATTCATGACCTCTCCCCAGTCTGAGAAGGTACTGTTCGGAAGCACCACCTAAGTCCAATTCTGTAGCCAACTATGGATTCACCTGGTAGTTGTTCCACCTAGCTCACTCTTAGCTGGTTTCCTGAATGGAAAGTCATGGGGCACTTTGTCAAAACCTTTGCTGAAATCCACATATATTATGTCCAGTTTTAACCCATGATTAAACAAGCCACCTTGAGTGCAATAGTTCTTGGTCAAAAGGCAGGGTGTAACATGAACAAATAATACATAATACTGTCATGCAGCATTTTCACTTTGGCCACATAGATGCATGTGAACCAAGATGCATGTGGCACCCCTGACACCAACATGGAAAGTGGGCAGTGCTGGGGATGGGATTTGCTTGTGCAGTGCTCAGACCCCCAATGCACTATCACAGTGTATGGAGATGGGAGACAGTTTCCCTTAAAGTACAGTAAGGACTAGATCATGTCTGTGTCTCCCACAGGGATGATAAAAGGTGAATTGTCAACTGGAACTGGAGGTGTTTATGTGCTCAGGATGAACGAGGCATCCTTGGGTCAGTGCTCTTTTTTATTATTGTTTTTTTTGCCACCTTTAATCTGCGGAATCTGAAACTTTTCAGTCTGGGCAAGGAGAAGGACCATTACAGAGTGTTCTGGGTGTGACCTACTGTGCCAACCGGGAATAAAAGTGGGTTTGTGATATAGAATGAGACTGACAGGATGGCCATGTATGAATTGCTAAAGAAAGAGGAATGGCATCTCCAAAACAGAAGGCTTGTGATGCTTGACTTTCATGAGCTACTGTATCAATGCAACTTAAGACATTTAAGATTACAATTTAAATAGAAATACCATACAACTCCGTCCTGTGATGTTCTGTAGGGGATGGGATAGAATGTACGTATGTCTCCTGTTCTAGTGCTCCGTGATGATGGGCAGCAGACCTTAAGGTCCTTTATATTTAAACTGGTATTGACAATGACAGACCTACAAATAGAGGATGCCTGCAAGAAGGAGATGGTCATAGGCAGAGGATGGTCCTCCACAAAAAGGAGACCTGGCCACCTCTCCCTCCCTCCCTCCCCCTCTCCCTCCTATTAGTTTTCCCTGACAGCTTCCCTCTGCAGATCCCCGGCTGCTTGATTAAAATGTTTCTCGCTCTCCTTAGTCACGCTGCTGTTGAAAGCCTCTCGCGTTAAGTCGAACATGTTGTTCAGAGGCACGACCGGTGCTGTGGACACTGACTGTGGCTCAGGCAGCTTCTAGCGAGCAGCCCTTATCCCCTCTCATACATTCCTGAAACGGTCAACTCCACGCCAATTGTCATCTGGTCGGAAGCATCTGAGGCGGCGCTTCCTGTTCTCATCACACGCTGCTACCCGCCAAAGGCAGAGTGACTCAGATTCCCAGCACAGCCGCATATTCTCAGCAGCAATTACCTTGCGAAGCAGTCCTGGGCTTTACGGAACTGAGATGAGAGTGTGCGGGGGACAGGAGGGGGGAGGTATTTTTCCCCCACTCCACAGTCCTAGTGAATCTCCTTTAGTTGTTTTTCAGCCTCTCTTCCAGCAATGCCACTGATTGCACGCTTGAGTTTGCTTTATCGTTTAACTCACAGTGTACCTTTCGTTCTTTTGAAAAGCTCAAAGAGTTCCTTCTCCCCCCCGCCCTTTCTGCTTGTTTTTCTTTCTGATGCTGCCTGGATGTACTTGGTGGTGAGGGCGGAGGGGGCAAGACCAGGTGGGAAACTGTCTGGAGGCTGAGACAGCGGCACTCAAGATCCCACCTGTTCAAAAACATAGGAAAATACAAGCTCGTGCGTACCATAATGACAATGATGAGGGCTGCGAAAGCACAACACACACAAACGAAGATGAAGAGGGACAATAGCACAGAGGATACTGCCCAGAAGTTCAGCGGCATGGATGGAAGTGATTCAGCCAGCCAGCTGGCATTCCATGACATTCAGTGCACCAAAGGGCCACTAGGATGGTGGCCGGTTTGCAGGGTAAGACATATGAGGAGAGACTGAGGGAACTGGGCCCTTTCAGCCTTGAGAGGAGGAGACTCAGAGGGGACCTGTGAGCGGCATACACTTATGTGAGGCGATGCCATGCAGAGGTGGGTCATGACCCTTTTTCCCCTGCAGTGGAGGGAAGGATGTGTTCCAATGGAGCAAAGCTCAGGGAACCAAGATTTAGGGTGGATGCCAGGAAGTACTACCTGATGGTTAGGACCCCTAGGGTATGGAATGGACTTCCATGGGAGGTGGCTGAAGCCCCATCGGTGAGGGTGTTTAAAGATAGGCTGGACACGCACATGGTAGGCATGTCATGAGTGGAGCTGGCTCGAGCCAGGGGTCAGACTAGATGGCTCAGGAGGCCCTTTCTGACTCACTCTGTTTCTATGTTTCTGTGATGAAGGTCTGGGTCAAGAATGAAACCAGTTTGGGCCAAGCAAGTCCTCCCAGGGATGGCATTCCATATACAAGACGTGGAACTGGGAAGTCTCAACACAACCAGCTTCTGATGGTGGGGCCATCAGGAGGAGGGTCTCAGGGGGTGAATGCTGTATTTGGGCAGGATCATAGGGAAGAAGGCTTGTCTTTGTTTATCTAGGCCCCAGACCATGTAAGCCTTCATATCCCCAAATGTTCAGGCAATGATGAAAACTCTCAGAAGTCCATATGGACCTTGCCCAAATGTCCCCGGGCACTGATATCATGCAGGGACACAGTATTTACCCAGGACTGGATTCCTTTGAGAAGAGGTTACTGGAAGCTTATTGTTGTGTAATATTTGCATTTCTTCACAAATATAAAGTTGGAGTATAGATAAAGGCAAACAATTTAAACACTCCAACAGAACCAAATTCCTGCCCTGGATCAGTTTTTCTGAAAGAAGCACCCCTGTATCTCCAGACAGAGAGCCCTCACCAACCAAAACACCTCTGTTTTATGTCCCTTTCCTCTGAATTTGTCTCATAGACGCCAGCCTTCAGTACTATTGCATCTTTTCACACAGAAACCTAGATTAGATTGCTCTTATCTAAGGGGATGGGGATGGGGATGGGGATGGGGTGGGGGGGAGCTAGCTGTTTAACCCTCAAAGAACCCTCACCACCCAGGCTTATACAACAGGACAAACCATGGCACATGCCTGCTGTGGCTTGCATATTCAAAAGAATGGTGCTCTGGAGACATTTAAGTACACTGGCTAAAGATTGTAATTATTACATTGCATTTCTACCCCACCTCTCTTTCTCTTGCAAGGAACTCAAGGTGGCTTATAGAGTCCTTCTCCTTTTTACCTTCACCACAGCATCCCTGGGACTGATCCAGAGTCACCCAGTGAGCTTCCTAGCTGAACAGAAACGAGAGCCCAGATCTCCTGAGGCCCTGTCCAAGTCTCTACATGCACCACCACATCCAGGAGGTTGCTCAATATTAAATGCAAACCAAGTCATTGTCTCTCTGAGCACTCGAATAGTCTAGCCATGGAGCCTGCCTCCAACTGCCATCTCTGAGGTAGCCCATTTGGTGACAACAAGGAGGGACTTCTCAGTGGTGGCCTTCTGGTTATGCAACAATCTACCCACCAAGCACCACCGGGCACCACTTCTCCCATCCTTCTGGTGCCAGGTTAGGACCGTCCTTTATGAAAGGGCATCTCCTCAGCTCTAAATAGTATATTACGCTGTTGTATCAGCTGTATTACAAATCTAGTTTGCATTACCTATTGTGGCTGTTTAAATTCAGTTGTGAATTTCACTTTTAAATTCTGTGGTGCAATCTTTATGATGTTTTTACTCATTTCTGTATGTTGATATTGCATATTTATTGTGTTTTAGATGCGGCCATAAACTTCATGGAGAATTTTGACCATGGGGCAGTACAGAAATAAAATAAATAAAGGTATGGAAACTTTCCAGCTTTCCCATGCATTTCTGACCCATTGGTTATGCTGGCTGGAATTCATAAGAGTCACATCAAAAACATCTGAAGATCACTAGTGTAGGGAAGGCAGCTCTAGACGGAGTAAACTGTTCTATGTAACTTGAGCTGGAATAATGCCTGCGTATAAGAATTCTGATTATGGCACAGTGGGATACATGGGGTGCAATTTGGGCAGTGCCCTGTGCAGCAGTGGGCCCAAGCGTTACATTTCAGGCATGGGATCTATGCCTAGTTAATCATGAGGGTGACTTTACAAGTTGCCAGTGTTACATGCCAGCGTGCTCTGAAGTTGTTGTATAAGCCACAGACGCAGGTAGAGTGTGTTACACAATCAACAGAAGCCTCCCTGTGCATCTTCCAGGAAGAGAGATGATCTAAGAAAATTGTTCTGGTATATGATGGTGTTTGTTCACACGGAACCAGTTCTCAAGCAGGAGCCTGTGAGACGTCTGGGAAATCTAGTGGGTATGTGTTTCACAGGCTGACTCTGGAGACCTATTGGAGTTTTGAGTTCAGTTAAACTGAAATGTGTACATGGCCACTAGGTGTCAGTAACGAAGGGGAGTATTTCCATGCCTCTAGCAACAGGAAACATTTTATTGAAATCTATGGTTAGACAAGCTAGCTAAATATTCCTCACAACGGTTTCTTTTCCCTTTTGTTCACCCACTCATTTCCCTCTTCTGTTCCCTTTTCCCTGGAAGCCAGTGTGGCGCGGAGGTTAGAGTGCTAGACTGGGGACCCTAGAGATACGGGTTTGAGTCCCACTTCGCCATGAAGTCACTGCGGGCCTGTCAGTCACTCTTAGCCTGTCCTGAACTCCTGCTGTTGCTGCTACAAGAGTGGAAGGGCTCTGTATGAACTGCCTCAGCTTCCTCACGGTGCAGGGGAAAGGCGAGATATAAATGCAATGCAAAGAATAATGATGTGCTGCCAGACCAGCCTTCCTAACCTGGGATGTTGCGAGCTGCAGTCCAACACAGCTGGAGGGCAGCAGGTTGGGGAAGCCTTTTCCAGAAAATTGGGGGGACACACCGTAAATGGCGTGCATGGCAGGCGATTGTGGTAAGTAAGCTTGGTTTTGGTCAGGCTTTCTTTCCTCCCAACTTTTTCTCACAGCTGCTTCTTGTTCTTCAACTCAGGAAGTTAGAGGGAAAACATCCAAAGTAACCGGGGCTGCAGATGTACCAGAATACACCACAGGAGTGACTCTGCCTCTCACTCTGGCCTTCTCATCTGGACGACCAAGCTTACCTAATAACTTGCTCACTGCTGTTCTAGATCTTTGGAGAGGTTGTTTCAGGATGGCAGATATTTTATTTATTTATTTATTTATTTATAGATTTATATCCTGCCTTTTTCCTACAAAGGGCTCAAGGCAGCTTACATCCTCCTCCTCCTCCATCTTATCCCCACAACACCAACCCTGTGAGGTAGGTTGGGCTGAGAGCCTGTGACTGGCCCAAAGTCACCCAGTTGGCTCCATGGCTGAGTGGGGACTAGAACCCAGATCGCCCGAGTCCCAGTCCCACACTCTTAACCGCTACACCACACTGGCTCTCCATTAGCAGGCTCAGGCTTCCCTATCCACAACAATGGCAGCTAGTTTCAGGCAAGGCTAGCCCAGGATCTTTTGCTGCCTGAGGCAAAGGACAAGATGGCACTCCTTCCTATTCAATGTACAAAAGCCGCTTCATTGGGAGCTGAATATTTCTTCCCACTGGTGATGAGGCAGCATCCTTCACTGCTTCGGAAGAAGACAGGATAGCTCAGGGGATGCAGGGCAGGCGTCACTTCACTCCAACATCTCGCTGCCTCCCCACATTTCTCATCTGACACACTGCCTTGCTCTTACTAATGGTAGGACTAGAGTGCAGTTGAAGCCTAGCTGATGAATTGTTCCTTTCTCCCTGATTATGGTACGCTATTACATGGCTTGGTACACCGTGCTACCTTACAAGCATTTAGCAGCTGCTGCTATTAGAGATTAAGACGCGGCCCCTGAATTCTGATGCAGCACTTCCTGTGTTCCATGAGATCCGACATACCTTTGGTGGTTATGATGGTCAGTGTGACTCAGTTGTCATCCCAGATTCGTTCTCCATAATTACAGTTGTCTGTTTGCCTCCACCCTTTACAAACACACACACACACACACACACACACACTCTTCCCTGAAATGTATGTTTTCAAACGTAAATGGGAAACCAGAATGCACACTTATATGAACCACGAAGTGGGGCTCGCCACAAAAAGTGGCAGCGGCTCATGTTCAGCTTTCCAGGACAACGCCATCCCCTTACTCTTGTCTTTTGGTTTTCTGTCCTCCAATTCAAAACTCCTTCCATGGACAACTTAACACGCTCAAATTTCACTGGGAAAAATTCCTCCCTTAGTATTTATTTGTACTTCTACAAACCATGGATCTGTTAATACCTCCTTCTTGTGTATAGATGGTGCCATTTTGGCTACAAAAGGATTGGCACTCAGCATGGCTTCACTATTACTATATGGGATGATGTTTTATTTGAACAGTTCCTCTGACCCAGAAGAGAGTTTTCAATTGCACTTGGAACTTTGCCTGCCATGCAATGACATCTGCCAAAGGGTTAGAAGAATTTTCCAGATTTTTATAGTTTTGGTAACACTTTCCCTGGGATTCCCTTTTTTTTCTTGCTAAGAATGTCCATTCCATCCTGTTGTGCCTTAATCCATGCTTTAAAAATAATATGAATAAGAAAAAGCATGCAATTTTGCATTTAGAGATCTATTTTATTTCAAGATACGTAGTTTATATTTTGACCAAGAGATTATGTAGGAACATCCAAGTAGTACAAAACCCATTGGATAACTACACTTTATATTAAGTCCAGGAGGTGATGGTCAGGTTACTTTGCATTACAAGGTACAAGAAACAATTCTTCAAATGCCTTCTAAACAGGTCTCTCTGAGGCACCCAGCAGCTATCTAGTTCTTCCTATAGGTCCATTCTGGGAGGGGTCACACTGTCATTCTGTTGCCAGAACCACAAAATGTATTAATTTAACCTTTAGTCACATCATTGGTTGACTTTAGAGCACTTTTGTGTGAAAGGTGTGGAATTCTTCAGTATGAAACTCCCCTAAGGCTGCAGTCCTACCCACACCTGCCTGGGAGTCCCTTCCACTATTTAGTTCTTTTGCTTCAGACTTTACTTCATTTATATCCTGCCTTCTTTATTCTTGCAAGGAACTTGAGGCAGTTTTCATGGTTCTCCATTTTACCCCCACAAGCACCCTCTAAGGTTAGGCTGAAAATCAGTCACTGGCCCAAGCTCACCCAATGGGCTGCATAGATAAATGGGAGCTAGAACATGGATTTCTTGACTCCCAGTCCAACACTCCAACCCACTACACTGCTCTGGCCCTCATGAAGCCCCACTGAATTCAGTGGGGCTTACTTCTGAACAGGAATGTATAGTGTTGCACTGTAAGAGGCTCAAAAGCCCAACCATTGGTGCAATAGCATTTTCTGACTTCTCTGTTCTGCCTTGCTTTCCTTCTATGGCCAATGCAGCACTGATTTCTCTAGCAGCCTTTAATAATCACTGTGATGCAATACATCTTCCTTCAGAGACATCAGCAGCATTTATGGGAACCAGTTTTCTTGCAGTTTCCTAGGTTACTGGATCCGCACAATCTAGGAACAGCATTACAAACTCAGGCAGTGACTTGACTAAAAACATCATAAGCCAAGCTGACAATCCAGAACAAATGAAAAACCTCATAGGTGTATGATTTGCCATTTAGAGCATCTAAGTAAGATAATGATCTTAATCCTGATGATACATCTTCTCAATTGCCTGGTGAAAGAATGTCATTGCTGAGTGAGAGAACTTGCATCATACCATATAATGTGTGAAATGAATTTAACCAGAAGTGAAGGCTATGGGAAAAGGGCCCAGGCTCTCTTTCTAAAATTATCTGCAGCAAATTAGAATCTAAAATCCACAGAGCCATCAGTCAGTTCCAGTCAGTCCTTTGCAAAGATTGCTTTCAATGCACAAGAACACTTCTAACAAACTGCAGGAACACAACCAATAAAGATGAGCAGGTGCATTCTCATTGCTCAATATGGATGCAATCCAATGTCCTCTATCCTGGTTGTCCATATATCTGAATTCAGAGGCTTAGGTGCATCCAATGCAGAGTGCAAGGTGCAGCAGTGGTAATCTTTGCTTGTGTGATGCCTCACAGCCTGCATTGAACCCAGGTGACTATTTCAGCTCTTTAGATGAAGTGCTGAGTAGAGGCAGGGAAAGATTCTACCCCCCACCCCCCCGCCGAGGCTGATTTGCCTCGGAGCCTTGTAAAGGAAGCTGGCGCAGTTCTTTCCACAACAGCTTTGAGGATGACAGGATGGAGGTTTTGCATTTGGTGTTCCAGCTCCAAATTACAGGACCTTGTAGCTGGAGCTCCAAATAATACAATGTCCCCCACAACAACATCTGGAGAACATAGAATTTCACCTGCGCAAAGGCCTTTGAATGCCTAGAAAGAAATACATCTATGAAAATCCTGGCTGGGGAATCCTAGAAGTTTTAACACTTTTTTCTAGCTAAACATGCCAGAAAAAAATTCTTGTGACAATGACATTTTCTTCTGCAGGTTGTTTTAAAGCACAAACCCTCTCAAGAGCTTCATTTTCATACTTCAATCTGTGAGGAAAGATCCTGATTTTTTTGTCTCTAGTTTTATCCCACAACTGAATTTGCATACAATTCTGTAAAGTTTAAAAAGTGCACAAATTAGGACATTTGAAGAAATTTGCCAAAGGTCATTGTTGATCACTGCTCCATTTGTACAGTTCTCCAGTTTGCTCAAAGGAAGCAGCAAGGCCAACATGGCCCATCATATAGCTGAGGAGGTCACGTGGCAGCAAGCAGAGTGTTTGAGTTGCCTGCCATTCTTGCCAAGTGATCCTGCAGCTTTTTGGCATAAGCCACACACAAGCCATTCTGCCAGGTTCACATGACACAAGGAACCACTTGAAAAACAAGCCATCCCGAACAAAGCAACAATAAGTCACGGGTTGAGAGGTTTGTGTGTGTTTAACAAACGATGCTAAAGCCACCATGACAGTTTCAGTTTTCACAAGCCACTCTGAAAAAAACAAGGCTGACAAACTACAATGCGTTGCCACATCCTGCAAGCCAGATCAGTGTCGGCCAATGTAGGCAACACTGAACTGGATTAGAGAAGTGTGAGCTTTATTAAATCTGTTCTGTCTGTGTTTTGCCTGTTGCCAGGCAACTTCCATTCCATTGTCCACTCATCAATGGAATCAACTATTTTTAGATATGTATGAGAATTTCATTCCACTGAGCAAGTGAAAATTTGTGCAAATCCCTCACAAAAGGAGGGGAAAAAAAACTGGTCTGTGTGTTGGTACGTTGGAAAAAGCTGGCTTCCTGCAGAATCCATAGAAATCTAGAATTTGAATCCATTGTTGATGTCTCTGACATTTCTAAACTTGATAGATCGCTTGTCTGTATTCTGATTTAGAACCAGCTTTAGTTAGCATCAAGATAATAAACCAGGAACTCAGCCAGCTACTTAACAATATAGATAAACCTTGCAATAAAACAGTCAGTCAAGGCTGCCTTGGTATTACCACTCTGAAGCATTCCAAGGAGATTACACAGGATGTTCGGAGTCAGTTCCAGCATAAGCTGCAAGCCAGTCCAATCAACAAGTGAAATTTGGCATGAAGGTTTGGTCCAGGGTCATTCGCAAGGGCCCAGTCAATGCAACAAGTGAGGAATAAGGTCTGTGACCAAGAAGCAAGGCTAGATGTTGTTTCCAAAAGTGCATTGGCTGTGTTCCAGACTGCAGCTAATTGCCCATGGCTGGCATGAAATGTGGCACTCCATTGGAGAGAAAAGGTTTCTCTCCAAGTGGCAGCAGTGACAAGGACTGGACTCTGGCTCAGTCTTTGAGACTTTCTGGCTCCCAGCATTCATGCTTGGGGGCCCCCTTCTCATCCAGTACCAGCATGCTTTCTTCCTGGGTTCCTATTGTTGCCTCATCCTCAGATGCAAGGGCATCCCTTCAGCCAGGTGAACAAGCTGTTCGTCAAATGATAACTCTTCAAGTGGAGACATGATTTGAAGTTCCCCATATTCAACTAGAGTTACAGGCCTCTGAACTGAGCCCCCACCTCCTCTCCTCTCCCTCCTTGCTGCAGCAGGCATTGTTCACCAAAGACACCTGAGACAGGGGACAAGCAAACAGCGCGATGCTGGGATCAGCATCACCAGGAGGCACTGGAACTTCTACCCTTGTGGGGAAGTGACATGGACTTATCAGGATCACAGCTGATGCAGCAGTCAGTCCACTGGTCAGGGAGGAAAGTGAGAGAAGTGGAAGAGGTCTCGCTTGGGAAGTCGCTGTGAAAATGGGAGAGAGGTCCGCACAAAGCTTGCCCCTTCAGCAGACCTCTGGAGCCACCTGCTGCCCAAAACACAAATTGCAGGGACAAGGAACAGGATAAATGCAATCCTGAAAAGAGGATATGATTTTGGATAGAAGGTTGTAGGTTGAGCAAGATCCAAGTCCACAGAAGCCTTGCCCCAAAACAAAAACCAAACCAAACCAAACCAAACCAAACCAGCAGATATATTGTGATTAACTATCAGAAGTAAATGCCTGTCATAGTAGTAGAAACACAAATGAGGAGTATATTTAAATGGCTTGGCTTTGTGGAATAAATGTGGGGCTACACCCAGGCACGGAGGAGACCGCACACTGTGGCATCAACAGGGAGGTGCCATCTTTTGATGCAGTCCTGTCTTTTTAAAGACAGTTGGAATTTGAGAGGCTGATCTTTAGCCTGATTAAAAGATGAAGATTCTTAAAGGCATACCCTTCACTGACCTGGTTCAAACATCATGTTAAGCTGCTGTGGGTTAATTAGCCTGCAGAGCTCTGTGGTGTGCACCAGGCGACACTCTGAGCATGCAACCCATGTTGTGTTGCCTGTCATGCAACCCCAGGTGTCTTGGGTCACTTGAAAGTCAAACAGCTTTTTCATAGCTCTAAAACAACCCATTCACACCAGCCAAACAGCCCCACTGTTTCTTAATGGGTCAGCAATAGCAGCAACAAAAGCACTTCCCAAGGGGTGGGTTCCCCCAACCCCACATACATATACATACATACATACATACATATATACACACATACACAAATCTTCAGGAAAATCCTTCAGCTCTTACCCTTCTGACTATGACATGGTAAACATGCAGTCTGCACATCATTTGTTCTCCACTTTTTTCCCCTCATTGCTTATCATCTGTCTTACTGTCTACATATTCTAAGCATCATCACTATTGTAAGTTGTATTCCTGAAAACTAGGTGGGTTGCTCCATCCTCCAACCCCTCCCCCCCCATTGAATTAAGAGTGGTAAATTACAAAAGAGATTTAAATTAAAATTTTAGTAGAATCTGGAAACTACAAATTGTAGTTAATCTTCTCAAAGTTAGGTATTATCAAAATCCACATATCAGTCATTTCATCAGTACAGAGCCAAAGAACGAAACGAGTCTATATTATCTTAACTCTCAGATTGTATCCATGATTTGTAAATGACCAGGTAGTATTTATGGATCCAAGGCATACTGATGCTGTGCTGAGAGGTTTCCCTCCCCTTGAAATGACTGAGGGGATGCATAATCCAGGTGAATAATGCATCCCTGGAAAAGATGCATGTCTCTATGCAAGGAGAAATAGGTGCTCTCTCAAAATCACATCAGCCATGTACACAGCAGTTGCTGTTGTTTCTGCTGTCTAATACAGAAGGATATCTATGTAAGGGTTACAAAGGGAACAGAGAACAGCCTACCAGGTTACTCTTGGGAAGAAAGCAGACCAGGCTAAAACAGATGCTGAATGGCACAACAAATGTATTGTTAAGCAAATGGTAAAACAGGAGCGTTGATGGATGTATACCGTAACTGGAAGAACAGCCTTGCAGCTTCCCATTAAATAGCTTGTGCTTCGCTGAAAGAGCGGTCCCCCACCCCCCTGCAGTAACCCTGGGAGACTGCCCCCTTGGTGTCTTGTAGGATATCTAATTCAGCCTTATCATCAACTTATACCGGAAGCAATTTTTAATAGCTAATTTCATCTTCTCTGGCTTCATCCTTCCAAAAAGAAATTAACCTCTGAACAAGGTGTACAGGGTCAGTACCATCAACTGGAGCTCAGAGAAATATCAAGCCTTACTTTTAACTAGGTAATAGCAGTTTTCCTTTATAAACCTCTATACAAGCCTTTTTTGCTGGAAGCAAGAGGAGTGGAAGTGCAGACAGTTTCCTTCCATTGTGCTTCTTGGACCCTGGACAACTGCAGGGTTAATTTGATGTGAAAAATACCCTATTTTGGAAAAGGATTACTTTCTCTTCCTGTACATTATGGCTAATCAAAATGTACTCTGAATCTGTTGGGTTTTATCATTATAATGTTAGACTTCCACAGTCCCAATATTTTAGTCTTGCTAAAGCTGAACACACAAGTTGGAAACCATTTGGACATGCGTTAATGGAATGCTGAGATCCACTTCTACTGTAATTGCTTTTGGGAGTCTGTATCACCAGCAGAATTTGCCTGTATTTGAAGCCTCCTGGAACACATGGCAGTGGAAAATGAGATAAAAGAAAAGAATGTCAAGAAGCACCTGGTTCAAAAATATTTGTTCATTGCCGATGGCTAGAAATAATGAGTTCTAAATCTAGCTTTGTTATGCTTTGAATTAGCTGCGTTTCCTTGCCAATGTGTTCTGTGTTTAGCTTCCTATATTGCATTCAGTAATGCCATGGATACAAATGGGAGGTGATCCTATTTTCTGAGACAGTTCATAATATAACTGTTCTTGTGCAAAAACTGCGGCAAAAAAGTACTGTACAGTTATTTTCCCAAAACTAGACTCACGGGGAATTGAAGTTACTGGCTGTCCTTTGGAACACAAAGGGTTTCTCTCCCTTGCTGACAATATAATTATTATTAACATTTATGTACAACTTTACCTGTTAAAAGGCCATTAATGTTGGGTACAACAATGTAAAACAATAAAAACAAGAACATAAAAAACTAGGCAACATTCAAACTATGCATCACTAAATTAAAAATAGGCATCTCTGTGCATTTGTAAAAGCCAAGAGGGTGAGGGGCAGTTGCAGTCCTTAAGGAAACACTGCCCATAGTTTGGGGGCAACGCTGGAAACAGACCTTCTCTGTGTGCCTGACAAATGGATCTCTGCAGGGGACGTTGTGGGAGATGCTGTAAGGGACAGGCTTCACTCGCGCCAAAATGAAAACAGACTCCTGGTGACTTTGGGCCAGTCACAGACTCTCAGCCCAACCTACCTCACAGGGATGTTGTGGGGATAAGATGGAGGAGGAGAATGATGTAAGCTGCCTTGGGTCCTTTGAGGAAAAAGGCAGGATATAAATAAATAAATAAAAATAAAAATAAAAATAGGACCAGACTGTTTTGGGACCAAAATATAGAGAAAGTGGCAAAGCAGCTGAGCCCTGGGATTAAGCCAAGCATAGCTGGAAAGCATCCGGTTTGACTAAACTGATCCCTATGGGGTGAGGATGGGAAAGTCTCTGATTACCCAGATGTAGGCAGGGAAAATATGATGAAACATATTTAAACATATGAGTGCGCATGCGAGAGACATCTGGAGATGGACACTGCCGAGTCAAACTAGGAGAGCTGGACTGCCTGGTTTTAAAGGATAACCTAGAGGTGGTGGACATCATAAAGGTTTGATGGAATGGCCATCTCTATAAACTCTATAAGGAGGAGGAATGGAGTACTGCAGGTCTTGAGCTGTACATCAAAGGTGGCTTAAAGGTGCAGCCTCCTTCACAGAAGCAGTATGGGTGACAATGCCTGGCTTCAAAGCTAATTTGGCAATAGGAACTTGCTGTTGTGTCCTACATGCCCACAGCAGCCGCCTAAGAAGGCCTCAGCAGTTATAGGCAGCCTATAAATATATGAATGAATGAATGAATGAATGAATGAATGAATGAATGAATGAATACTAGATACCTGTTCCAGTTCTGAAAAAGACATTAATTTCTTGATGCCCTGATGAAGATTCCAAGGGTAGTATGAGCTTGTCTTCAATTACTAGGGAAGACTAACCCCAAGGATCATTCAAGTCCTTGCCCTGAGATTACATCAGGGAAACATAGTTGTCTGAGTCTCTGACACAGTTATAACTATTAGCTTTGTTTGGAAAGCTGTAGAATTCCTTCTTGAGTTGACAAGCAATTGTTAACAGCTGTATGTTTTCTGAAGAGTGCAACCATTAAGCTTTTGCTTCACAATACAATAAAGTTTTACTGATTTGAGATGTCCTATGTCAGAATGCCAGTCTATGCTTGACAAATTTGGCTCATGGCACAGTAATGCAAGCTTCTTATTCTCCAGCAGAGACAAAAGCAGATATGGAAATCTGGTGGTCAGATAATACGAAACACTAGAGACCAATACAATTTACCTTCCCAGGGTCCTGACATATTCCCTCCAGAGCTCTTCTTATGTGCTAATTCAAGTATACAGAAACTTGGATCCAGAATAATTCTACCACCAGTGGACATGTACCAATTGCAGAATATAAGTTCTATGTCCTCTCATCCCTCTGTCCTCTGCCACAGATAGAAAAGGCATGAGGGACACTGCCAAGAGATGAGAAATCTTGTTCTGCTAGCACCATCCTTTTAGATCCAATCCAGAAAGAACAAAAATCTGTGGGTAATATTCTGAATTCCTGTGAGGGATTGCTTCTTAGAATCAGTATCTCTTGTAAAAGCTTCCCCACCCCTAAAATAACAAGAAAGCCAAATTTGGTGTGGTTATTCCTTTGGTGCATTATGTCCACCTTAGATACCTTGTGGTGTAATGTTTTTATCTTTGCTGCATGTTTTCTCTTTGCTTTATACTGTGTTGGTTTTGTTCATTGTTTGGAGTTTAAAGCTGGCTACAGATGGGAGTTGTAGTCGAAAGCATCTAGAGAACAGAGTTATTGCTTGTCTACATTTCTTGAAGAGGAAAGATCTCAGAACATTTTATTATATGCAAATTCACAGCTAGATAGATTGCCTGGCAAGAATGAAACCTTCTTGCTGATAAGCTAACTTAGTGCATCCCATGAGATTTTAACATTCAGAACTCACAGATACACACTGAAAAACTGCACAGTTGCATGAGAAGGACTGTACCATTTTTTTTTTTTTTGCTAACTCTAAAAAAATTTGGACAAGAGAACCTTCATTGTTTCTCCCATCATCATCATCATCATCATCATCATCATTATCATTTTATTTTATTTTTCTTTTGAAGATTTTATTCTTTCAATCTAATGAAATGAATCCGTTTGTCTTTATTGCCTGTTTTATTGATAACATGAATGTTGTGTGTGCCTGTGCTTTTCAAGTAATACCTGTGCACAAGTTTTCTGTGGATTATATTTGGTGAGCTTACACAGCCACAACAGCATAAATTAAAAACAAGCACATACAGAGTTGCATAACCACTAAGATTTATTTTTACCTCCCCTTCCAGTTTAGAGAATGTTAAATTGATTGTGAAATGAACTTAATTTTCTTTTCATATACTTTTGATAGAAATGGCTGACCAGGGAAAGGGCACTTAAACAATTCAATCTGGGCCTAAACAGATTCAGCCAAGCTTATTGATAAAGTAAATTACTCTGTTAACTTTAGGATGGATGCAGCTGGATTGTAACTGCCCCTTATACTGGGCACACTCCTCCAGGGGTGGGTAGCTTGTGGGCCTCCAGATGTTTTGGCCTAAAACTCCCATCAATCCTAACTAGCAAAGCCAGTTGTGAAGAATGATGAGAGAGCCATAGATTATGCACACCTGACATACACCATTAGTGTAACCTTTGCCTGGTATATGAGGTAAGCAGCCATAGGAGTTGCTCTATATTTACTGCAGTCTGTTCACAGAATGCAGCAATATACAACTGGAGCTTCCCCTCCTGTTAAGTAATGAGCAAGTTACAGATGTTCCTTCAGTGTGTTCTGCCTGTCTTATATCCTTTTCTCCTTGAGATATTGTTTTTATGCTTTGTTGCTTGTTTTTCCTCCGTTCTTTCTTGGAATTCATACTTTTAACCTATTGTAGACCAGGCGGGGAACTTGGGTTTTATGATGCATGGGAATTACAGTCCAAAACATTTAGAGAGCACCAGAGTGAGAAAGGATGCTTTAGAAGGGTGCCGGAGACCTGCACTGCCTTTAACTAATTAAAGATACATACAGGTGAACCAGGAATTCTAAGGTACAGAAAGAAGTGTGCAGGCTGTATCAGAAACAGTTATATCACTCCAGTCACTTCAAATCAAAATCACAAACAGTTGACAATTTCTAGTTTTTCCGACACATCCTCTCAGGCTGAGCACAATTGTTCCAGCCTCCTCTTACCGTGTAGTTGAGCCTGACTCTCAATACAATCTCACGTGGTTTCAGATCAAAGCAGCTCAAAGTCCTGTTTAAGTGCCTGTTGTCTCCTCTCAAGAATAAAAAAGCCACTCAAGGTAGCAAATTTCCACTTTGTTTAACAAGGCAGCTTGGCTTGTAAATGAACTAACACAAAACCAAGTGGGGATATAGGACAAATTTGTTTGGATTACATTTTAGTGAACTTACCTAATTCTTCACTCAAAGCAAAATACAAGCCAAAACTCACTTTTAAACTCCTCTGAAACTCAAACTTTACAGCATTTTGTAATGGTGCTCCAGTTTTTTAAGATGTGTGCAAAAATGTGTTTTCATGAAAATAAAATTCCAAAATGAGTTATATTAAGAAAATTATTTGCAGGAATTAAAATTAGGCAAAATTACATGCAAAATACATATTTCCCTGCAGACATAAAATAACATTCTCAAAGTAAGGAAGGAAGCAAATTTAAGATGGGAAAGTTCTCAAAGTTTGGGACTGACTGAATTTTAAGGTAGGAAAAATGGGAAACAGAAATTCATTCTGTCAAATCCTGATGTGATTATACAAATTTGCCTTGCAATACCAAGGAAGCATCCCTGCACCTCAAGTCTTTCCCTAAAGAGTCCAGTATCAGTAAACTGTGGACTTGGAAGGGATTTTAGTTTATCTTGAAACTCTCCTTGGGGCCACTTCCAGGTTTAGATTTTGTTGCATGGAGGTCTTCTTTCAATCGCTTACTGTGCCTGTGAATCCAGCTTCTGATGAACTTTATGAGGTCCTCATACATCATAAAGCAAAAACTAGAGACCCCTCCCTCCTTTGATGTGAAGATGTGTTACCCGGTCTGGAGGAAGGGGAATGTTAAGCCCTCCTTGTTCCATTGCTTCCACCAGTGGGACTGATCATACTGAAGACTTTCCTAGTTACATGGACCAAAAATCTACTGAAACGTCAACAAAAAGGGGAATTACTGCTCCATGAACAATAACATGCTGGACAGTATATACCACAAAAGGAATCTTCTGCTCCCCAAGAAATAACTGCTGCCTCTAGGAACACCTGGATGAATAGCCTGTGAGAAACCAGAGCTGCTGCTCGCTTCCCCAACTGTCCCTCTGTTGGCTTGTATCCAATACACAACTTGGCTCTAACTCCAAGTCTTCCTTGCTCTCCAAAACGATGCTAACAAGGTGCCTTTTCAGTCCCAACCACAGTTTGCCAATAAAGGGAGCCAGCAAAGTCCTTTTTTCCTCTCTCTGAAGGAGGCAGACTTAATCAGCCAGTAATCTGACTCCGTGGCCTAACCGGGAGAGCATATGTACCTATTCCTGGTTTCTCCCAAGTCACATCCTTCCACACTCTCCCTTTTTGCCTGTCCTTCCACATGCCCTGGATTTCCTCTGTCATCCCTGTAGCTTCCCCTGCACATCCTCTCTCCTGTACTCCTTTATCTTCCCCATCTTCCCTTTCCTCTGCTTCATCCCTGCCCCACTTCAGGTGTTGTCCATTTTGGCAGGGATAGCGAATTGCAAGTGTGTGATGTCACTGGCTTGGGGCATCTCCTCACCAGGTGTCCTTTCCCTGCCAGTTGTGCCATCCTGGAAGCCTGTTGGGCTGCCAGCACCGGCCGTGAAGCTAGGTGCAATTTGTTGGGAGTCCAGCAAGAGGCAACGAGCCCCGCTTACCCTTCACCAGGTACTATTAAATTTAATGAAAGTCATAAAGCCAAATGAAGGTAGAAGCGACTCAAGGGCCCCATTTCCTGTAGCAAAATTCTGCCTGCAAAGAAGTCCTGGTAATAATCAAGATCTGCTTCTCTGATTGGCAGATGAAAGGGCTACAGTTGCATCTAGGTCACTCAGATCAATGTCTGCAGTGTGTATGATGGATCCCACACAAGCACTACAATCTCTCATTTGCAGCAGTTTGCCATTATAGTGGCTAAGCTATTAAAACCAGCTAGAATTCTTTGGGAAAACAAAATAATGATAGCTCAGCATCTTCCCATGCACCCTGGTGTTTTGGGAAGCCATTGCTTCTCATTAAAATCAAGTCTGCCTAATATTGTGTTGGAAAGCAATGGATAAAGGCATGACGTGACTCCATGAGCATTTGCTATGAGCGTGGTTTCTGTGGGAATAGTTTATGGGGTTCCTGTACCTTAGTGGCAGCTTTTCTCCTGGAATGCCAACTTCTACCTAACTTTTAATGGGTGAGTAGAACGTTTTGCATTAGCACTCTTTTATTAGGTCACTCATTGCTTATTTATTTATATCTTGCCTTTTTCCTCTTGTGAGGAATCCAAGGCAGCTTACACAATCCTCCTCCTCTCCATTTTATCCTCATAACAACAACCCTGTGAGGCAGGTTAGGTTGAGAGGCAGTGCACTGGCTCAAAGTTACCCTATGACCTGTATGGCTGAATGGGGATTCCAACCCAGAGATCACAAGTCCCACTTCAATCACTATGCCACACTGGCTCACAATTTTTCCAGTATGAACATTATTTCTATGCGTCTGCTATGCTACTTATTGCCTTAATAGCCTGATGTCAAAATAGGAAGGGCAGTAAAGAAAGATGCTACTTTACCTTATATCTGTGTTTGGGATGTATGCACTGTGTTTGAAATGACAAAGTCAAGGATACCTGTCAGGTTTATTTCTCAGTGAACTCACTCAGTGGGTCCTAAAAATCCTTCCCAGAATCTGGCCCTCTTCTGTCAGTCAGACTTCTTCTCATGTTCAGCCCTTGCCTAGGATACAAGCTAAACTGAGCCTAGCCTAGCCTAGCCAAGAGAAAGTCCAGTTGAACAATTGGCAGCCTTCTTCTCCAGCACAAATAAAACCTGCAAGGCATGTGTGTGGGTGCCGCTTGTGCAGTATTCATGGAGGGCTTGATTGTTGGCTAGCACCTGATGAATGCTAGTTAGTACACCTGCTGAGAAGTTGGACTCACAACCACAGGAAAGTGGACTGGAGTCCAAGGAGCTGAGCCCTGAGAATCCAATGGGGTCTCACACCCAAAACAGATTCTTCACACATCCTTAATTCTGACTAATTTAAACTTTCCATGAAACTGAAGCAGGACCCTCTTGAAGATGCTGTTTTCCCTTTTCTGTTTGGAAAGGAAGAGAGAGATTCAATTTGGGATCAACTTTTTCAGTCACATTTCCCTAATGGCTAGTATTCTAACTTTGCTTGTTTCCTTTGCTATTGACTCTGCAATATTCTTCTTTTGTACCAAAAAGTCCATCTAGCTGGACAACTTTAGCATAGTACAGCCTTTTAGTTAGAATGCCTTAGTCCTGGTCTGCTTGGAAGGAGGAGGAGGAGGAGACTACAAAAGAGCGTGCGCTTACTTGGGAGTTGGTCCCATTACACTCAGAGGGGTTTACAGTTGAGGAAATATGCTTACAGCCATGCGACATGGATAAAGTCATCTAAAAATCTGGTGAAAGGAGTCTATCTTCCATGTTTTCTGAGGTCTCACCACTAGATCATGCTGTGACACAATATATGTTTGTTCCATATTTTTCTAAAGCTAATTTCTTTCATCTGTTATCTAATGCTGTGTAGCACAGCAGGCCTGCAGAAAGTGGCACATTTCCCCCTCGGTTTGATAAGGCAGCTCTTATCTGGGGAACTGAACAGGAATTTAATCTTTCTGAGAAAAGATTAAGGCTTCTAGGAACATTTGGGCTCTTTCAGCAGAAGTCATCAATGCATCTGAGCTTCAGATTTCATTTTACATTTAAAGGTGCAGAGGATGCAATGGGAGGGGGGAAGGCATAAGACCACATCCACACATAATCATTCTTATAGTATATCCATTGAAGTCCATGGGACTTACCTTGGCCCTGACTTAAATCCCATGGATTTCAGTGAGTCTGTTCTTTGTATGACAAAGCCTAGATTCATCCCTTGGGTTAAACTTGAGGAAAAAGAATCCCCTGTGTTTATGTGTCTTTGTTTCCCTACATTTTAAATGGCCTAAATTTGTGATAAATTGCAGATCACACATGTGGATTCTATGGCTTATTAAGCAGTTTGGGCTTGTTATCCCTCACTTCCTCTCATTATTTTTAGTAGGAAGGAACACATAAAAATAAATCACAGTTTCTGAATGGTCTACAGTAATTGAATATTAGCACTGATGCTACCAGGTGCATGCCAATTTGTAATATTCATTTAGTCTGTGAGTTCATTGTCTATGCCAGTTTCCAGTGAGTTTTCAAGCAATGCACAGTATGTCTTTCACAGGGTTTGTACGTTATCACACTGCTCTTGCTTGGTAGATCCATAAAAGGAACAGCAGGCAGGAGTGGGGAAACCGGAGCATCACCCAGCTTCTTTTGAACCTTAGGAGAGATTAGGTGAGATAACAAGAGCTGACATCACCTACCAGCTATCTGCATTTCTTTGTCTTTTCACTAAGGCTTCAAGGCAAATCCCTCTAGCTTTCCTCATCCATAGAGAGGGAACTTTCCAAATTCTGAATTGCTAGATGCTCACTGCTTTTCATGCGATAAATACTGTGTAGCCTGGTCTGAGCTACATGCACAGCAGAGAAAGAAAGAAAGAAAGAAAGAAAGAAAGAAAGAAAGAAAGAAAGAAAGAAAGGTTGGTGGAGACCCTTCCTTGACAGTAAGGACAGCATGAGGGAATCACATTTTGTAATGCTCCTCTCTGTTAAAGACAAACTCACAATGTCCCTCACCCAGAGGATAAAAATAGCACAGCGAAGAATGAGCCTTTGACTTTAGAGTGTATCCCTTTGTCTTGAAGAGAGTTTTTTTCATTTCCCTTTTTCCCATGAGGGAACTTCTGCAACCTGAAACTGGACAGTCCTCCTAGTGAGGAGTTTGTGACCCTTTGTGAGATGTGTTTCTGTAGTACATGCAGGAAATACTTTCCATGGGGGAAAATAAAAAGTGACACCCATTTGCCATGGTGCAGAACAGTGGATTCGTCACTAGAAATGCACATTCTGTTGGACATTTTAGAGACTATCCTTAACCCAAACACAAGCACTGTATCCACATGTTCATATATTATTACTATTATTTACAGGTAGTCCTTGGGTTATGAATGTCCAGGTTGCTAACAACCCACCTGAACACACGGACTGCCATAAACCTTTTAAGAATATATCTAGTGAAAAGCCATGACTATCTCTCAGAAACTACGTGACACATTTGGTGAAGATAGTCACAGCTTTTGCTAGAGATAGTCACAACGCGGGACATGGGTAGGGCATGTAGTTCCACCTTAGTTTTCTTCAGCATTTGCCCTTGTAAGCATTCCTCCTAAGTGTGAATCTGATGCAAGTGTAGGTGATGCATTGAAGCGAAGGAAAACAATCACTATGGAAACTAAAGTGGAAATACTAAAGTTATTGCAGAAAGGTGAGATGCTATCTTTATTACTTTATTATTGCTATATTATCACTATTACAATGCCATATTGTGTTTATGATATTTTAGTGAATATGAAAGTGTTTCTTAAGTGTTTTATATGCATAGAAATGTAAATATATACATATACTAAGACAAATGTTTGGCTTACTCATGTGAACTGACTTACATATAAATTTGATTTAAGGACATTCTCAGGAAAGAAACTTGTTCTTAACCCAGGGACTACCTGCATTTCATTTCTATACCATCCTGTTTTTGAAGCTCTCCTGGAGGTTCACAAAAAGGGCCAGCTATATGTCCTTAACTGCCAGCTTCAAAGCTTCTATCATGGTCTGTTTAACCTAGAGTTTCCTGCTACATATAAATTAGTAAAATGTAGTTTAATCTCAGTTTACTAATCAGGATATGAATCTAGATGGAGAGATGAGCAGGGATTGTGTACAAAATTCATTTCCTAGATTGTCACTTCTTAACCAGATCCATGTCTAATATGTCAAATACTATGATAATCCTGTTGTTTATACCCCTTCCAGCCTTTCTATCAACTTATTAATGATCAGTTCCCATTGAATTCACACAAAAGCCCTGTGAGATTGACAAAGTGATAGTGAACAAAGCAAGTTGACCAAATGGGTTGTTGATCCAAATCAAAAGTCTTATTCATTATATTATACTAGCAGCTTTCCCACCTCCATCTTATGCAGGAATTGGACCATGTTTCTGGTCTCAGTTATCTTAGGCAAGAACATAGCAATATCTCAAATCAGAGGTGGGGAATGCATGGCCCTCTGGATGTTGTCATCTCCAACATCCACCAGGCACAACCAACACCGCCAATAATCAAGGATAATGGGAGCTGTAGTACAACAACATCTGGAGGATTTCCAAGTCCTGTCTAAAATGTTTCATAGTAACTACCATGGCTGCATTTCTTCCTTGGCTTCTAAGTACCTGTGCCAATGTACAATTTGCTATGCTGCTCTTATTAGTATATTTGGATGCCTGCCAATTCATTAAAACTTTTCAGTGCTCATAAAGATAAAACACAAAACTTTAACCAATTTCAGATGGAAAATAATACACTGTTTAACAAATAAAGCCCCTATCCTGTTTCCAGGTAATGAGACGTGCTTAAAAGTATCAAGAAAAGCTATTGTTTTCTGACATTTTTGGGATGCTTGAGAAAAAGAAACATTATAAGGCTGAGATAAAATGCATAAGCAATTTGCAGTCCACTGCTATATACTCAAAAATCGTACTTTTTCACCCAAATGGCCTGTTCAACACATTTCATTATCCACCATGCACAGTTACTGAAATTCTCTTTGAACAGCAGTCCCTTTATCAGGAACAGGTAGTTATGCAGATATTATGATTTACTCTAAACCATCTAAGAAATGGGCCTCCATGCACAACAAAAAACAATCTTCACTCCCTCATACAGGCCATTACTGCAGCTGTGCACAGTTCCTCTCCACTTGCTTCCTAACCCTTAAACTGGCGCAAATTTCCCCTCCATTTACTTTCTCCACATTTCTTTTGGGTGGGGTAGGAGGAGATAGAGCTGTCAAGGAACTGCAGTAACCATAGCAGTTGGCACACTGAAAAGGATCCATGAAAAATAGAGATGAGTTAATGTCTATCCTTTCAAGAGTAGCTGGAGACTTAGCGCTGAGTGTTGAGAATGTGGGAGGGCACTGAGAAGTGTCAGTTCAACATCTAAAATGGAAAAGGTTGCATGCCAATGGGACACGATTTTAAAGGAGATATATTTATTTATTAATTTTAATGGTTTATGTTTTATCCTTGGTGTGTACGTGTGCATACAGAGATATAGTTTAGTATTTGTTAATTATGTTTTTCTCCTATTATGTTTTTATCTCACTTTGTTAATTTATTCACAGATTTTATTGATATTATTATTGGTCTTTGTAGCTGAATGTTACATTGTGCTTGTATTGCTTCATGTTGTTGTATTTTAACGTGTTGTAAGCCACCCAGAAAGCCTATGGCTGGTGGGGCGGCATATAAATTGAATGAATGAATACTAAGTAGGAGATACTTTATCCCTAGTCCTTTTGGTATACCACCCTTCTTTTTATCTTGACAACTTGGCAATTGTACAGGGCAGCTGTGCACAAGTTAGCCTATGCACAGTCCCTTCTTGTCAATTTCCATTCCTAACCTCCTCTTCTTCTCTGCTCCTTTTGACAGCTGGAATATGCAAGGAAATTGATCAGACAAGACCACCCATATTGGACAGCTGTAAGACCACATGTGAAAAACTAACAAAACAGTAATAAGAAAAATATGAGCATAACTTCACAGGGGTAGCTATAACAGAGCAGAAAGGGCAAGTAAGACATGGTATTATTGTGAAAGACAGAGAGATGCTTGCTGGTGCTGACTGAAAAATTGACAGGGAAGGTGAAAAGAACAAGCCACAGCAGGCAATCATCTGTCCTGTGTATTGTGGGTTATTCTGCAAAAGCCCAACCCATGTAGCATATCATGAATGCAACCAGTGCTTGATAGGTATCATTCACTCCTTGCCTCTGTGAAATTGAGTATAGTGATCATGGATTTGTACATATTAAGGAAAAGTATATTGCAAGCATGCACATCAATATTGATATAAACTCAGCTCCAAAGCAAACATTCCACTTTCTTATACTTTGTAGTTTTTCTCTTTATTTTGGAAATCAGAGTTATGGTCAAATGAAGTTCTTCAGTCTTCATTCACATTTGCTTTGCATTCCTGGTTTCTTTGAAA
The DNA here is from genome assembly GCF_004798865.1 of Varanus komodoensis. NCBI lineage: Eukaryota > Metazoa > Chordata > Lepidosauria > Squamata > Varanidae > Varanus > Varanus komodoensis. Next base: position 38,815,478 of record NW_025336087.1, on the reverse strand, counting down.
ATGGTTGCAGAATGTTTGAGATGGTGGTTGCACCTAAAGTGTGGGGTGGTATCCTGAATGTAAACATCAGTATCCACTGAGATTTTTCAGTCCCAAGGAATATGTTGGTTTGTTACATGAATATGTTACATGTTTCGATTTCCTCCCCTTTTGAAATAAAGAAACTCAGCTGATATTCAAACCTGAAATGTAGAAGATCATCTTGAATCTGTGCACCAAAATTGACTGCAATCTTCCGTAAAAACATTGTAACACAAACATATTGTTGAACTGGCCAAAATAAACCAAAGGCTTCATTTCAGTGGATCACTGAAGTGCTGTATTTGCTAATTCAGCAAAACCTCATGTTGCACATTTTATGACATCTTTCATTCAGAAGATGCATCTCAGTTGCTGTTCTTTCAGCATGAAAACATTAAATATCGAAGAGTTCAAGAAGCAGGTACTTTAATAATAGCAGAAATAGAAAATGTGCTTTTTAAACACTTGGTTTCATTTGCAAATGGAACTCCTGCATTTATGCATTGATAAATTCTACAAATATTTACTTCACAAGGAGTAGTTATAAATGCATCACTAACATTCAATGGACTCGAGGAGATTAACAATTTTTAAGATAGTATCTCTAGCATAGGCTGCAATTCTAGTACCCTGAAGAAAGCCCCATTGAACTCAACAAGGCCTACTTTTCCATAGCTGAGCAAAGGATTATGCACTCAGCAGTCTCTTTTTCTGCTTTATCTGATTCATAAGACCTAAGAATACACCATTTTCAGAGCAGATGTTTACAAGGCTGCATATTTATATTCAAAGAGTCCAGCTCATCCACGATCAGATCAAGATGGCTTACAATTTTTGGAACAGATTGAAGAGCTGATTATCATTTGTTATTTCTCTTTCTCTCACTCTCTCATGGTATTTTTTCAAGTAGCAGAAAAATAGTTCTATCATGAGATTTGAAGCACCCAGTAAGCAAAGTATCCTTCTTCCAGGAAAGTGAAATAATAGAAGATGGGGCTAGAGAAGGATTCTACTAGAATCCCTACCTGAATATACACTTATAGTTGAAACAAAGGGCTTAAATAAAGCCCTGCCCTCTGACAGGGCCTGATGGACAACATCTCAGACTGAACCACCTCACAACGCTCAAGGAATTCTCAGCTGAATGCTCTGTCTTAATAATGTACTCCCCAAATGTAGACAACCAGCAGATCAGGATTGCAGACTTTCTCCTTAATGGGCTGGATAACTCTGCATCAATGCAGAATGATCTATGCAGTACTGGGGTGGAATTGTGCATATTTGGAGGATTATCTTGAGATCTGCTCAATGCCCCCTTTCCAGGTGGAAATGCATCCACTGCTATAGTGAAATCTCCCTGTGAATTTAGATTAATTGGCTAGTTAATATCCCAGTCAGTATAAATAAAGGAGGGGAGAGAAATATTGCCTCATTAGTTCAAACGAATGGCCATTCTTGCTAACTTTACATAAAATGCCATACTTAAAATGTTAGACAAGTGCAACATCAGCATCACTCAGTCACAGGCCCCAAGATAAAGCACATGGAATTGCACTGAGTAATGACTTTCAGAATCACCCCTGACAGCAGGGTCCATGACTGTGTTGATCCCTCTGGAAGTAAATTAGAAGGTAATGGCTTTCCTTCATGGTGAATTTTGCATTGCAAATGACTATTGTCCTCCACAGGCCTCATTCAGATTGCTTCTCAATGAGATTTCAGAAGAACAGGCATGCCCTGATAAAGCAACAGGTGGCAATTTCAACTCAGAATTGGTGTCAACCAGGACTATGATTTCTGAGCTGCTGTTCTAATTTTAACCATGCCTTTTCATGTACTTAAGCCTGTTTTTTTCTCTCTCTTCCACCCTTTACCACTCTTATGTGTTTTCAGTGAAGTTAGATTGTAGTTTAGTTCCCCTCAAAAGAAAAATTGCAAATCAATATATTTAACTTATAGTTTTATTTATATTTCAGAACTAAATATGTTAGCAAACAGCAAAGGGAGAGTATGTTAGTGATATTTATTTATTTATTTATTTATTTATTTATTTATTTATTTATTTTAAACATTTCTATGCCGCCCCATCACAATAAAGCCTATGATGGCGATAACAACTAGAACCGTAGTAGGACAACTTTACATCCTTGGCCCCACCAGCAAATCTTTTACTATTGTAAGATAATATAAAATAGTCCGTCATGTGTTTCTTAAGCAGGCATCTTCCTTCTTTATAATATGTTTTTGGACATGCCACTGAATGTTTGGACTTGCCTGCCTTTCTGGATTAAATCACAAGGAAATCTGATTCATATTGTGCCTATAGGAACATTCTTCTTTAAATATGAGTGAAGCCTTTAACAAATTAACCTGTTCTCAGGGGAACTGGTCTCTTCTTGTAGAAGCAAGGATACACTTATTACAGATTTTACCAATGAACTGGCATCAGGCCTTTTCTGTTACAGAATCTATAAATATTTCTTATCTTGCCACACAAAATAGGAAAACAACACAATGCTCAAAGTGCAGGAAAATTGTAAAGTGGAAGAGAGAGATTATAAATATGCATATACCAATGTACCATATCTGTCAATTGTACACTTCCATAGTCAATAGAAAGAATCTTGCAGTACTTAATTGACTGCCTTGGATCGTCCATGCATCAAGCTTCATTGCTTTGTAGCTGCACAGGCTGCAATAACCTCCATGCAATGTGGTACAGCAGTGACATTGTGCAAACCAATATTTTCCTTCTTCCCAGCTGGAAGCTGCTACTCGGTGGCAAGGTTTGCAAAGTAATGGAGCTGGAAATGAGCTGTGGTGGCTTATTCTGCCTTCACCACTGGATCATGTTTTCCTGGGCATATGCTGGGCAGATTTGCCTCACTGCCCAGCTTGTTGTGTCATGCAAACCCAGCTAGGGCAGCTTGAACCCATCAGCTGTCATTGCTTCTTTCCCTAATTCATGCTCTTTCCATGAGTATGCAAACTGGGCCAGAGATTCCCATAAAATGACCAGTTCACATGATCACTGTAGCCCATCCTGGCATGTTTTAAGCTGCTGATGAAGTGTGGCACCCACAGGTGTTGGGTTGCCTATTCAAGCGCTGATTATGCCTTCTTCTGTTATCTAAACCCAGGCAGCAGGGGATGTTTGGACGTTTAAAAACCTGCAAGCATTATTGGGTTATTTGAGGGTTGTCTAACCCTCAAACAAACCATGCTGCCTAGGTCTGTAAACCTAGTCAGGGGATGAATATTCAAAATGGCCGCATGAACACAGTGCAACCTACCATGGTTTGTTTGCATGATTGTCATAACTTACCATGGCTTAAATAAGCTACAGTAGGCCAAAAAGATCATGTAAACTAACCCTGTGTGTGTGTGTGCATGCATTGTGTGTAAGGGTGGCATTTGTGCATTGCCAAAAAAGAGAAAATACATCCTCAAAAGAAGAGAGATTTGCATATTATTTGCATATACTAATTTATATGCACATACACATTTGCATGAATTACTGTAATGTAAATGGTGAAATCCATCTCTTCAAATAGGGAAGGACTGTGACCAGGTGATCTCTGTGGCTTCTAAGTGCTGTCCAGGTACAAAATGTTGACAGACATCTTCATGGCCCCTTCCTACTCTCCCCCTTTTGTGATTCCTTATCTTTAAGCTTGTTTTGGATGGGATAGTTCAGCATATAGGGAACTGTCCTGCAATGGAAGACTGTAGCGCAGAAGTCCCTGCTGCCCTATGCTTGCATGTGCTGGAGCTAAATGATGTACCATATCAAGACTTGAAGCTTACAAGACTGGTGTCAGCCCCTCTGTGACCCTTTGGAAGTTGAACACCTGAAGTTTAGAGTTTTTGTCATCATCTTTTCCAGTGCTCCTTCTGTAAATTATGAAAAGTCAAATAACTGCACTGGCATCTCCACTTGTGAACAGAAACACAGCTGGTGAGAAACTGATTAATGTGCTTAATAGTTAATCAAATGCCGGAACAATATTTCTCTAAGCCTGGAAGGGACTGTGCAATTTCAGCAGCTGAGTTAGCTTTCCACTTGGCTCAGGCAGTGCGTAGGCACTGTTATTACCTTTTCAAATGAAGTGCAGCCTTGTCTTTTGTTTTGGTAACATGATTGCACCTGATTTAATTCATTCATTGTGTTAACAAATATATTCAGTGCTGAATACAACCCATGTTGAATATCTAAAAGACAAGTCCAATTCTCATTGCTGTATACTTATTTATTCCTGCAGGTTAACTGTGATGGCAAAATTGTTACAAGAACTTGAGTTTGCCATTGCTTTGGAAGGGATTTTGCTGCTATGGTGATCAATTTTTAATTACTTTTTCTGGTGGCATAATAATATGGTGATTCGTTTTCCTGACAAGAACCTGGAAGATCATTATGCAGCATGAATAATTCAGTAATGTGAATTTCTTGTTGATAAGAATAATAATAGATCTAGCATTTTTTCTGGCCCAAGGGAAACCGGTTGAGACTTTAACCAAGAGCGTTCTATGAGTCCAAAAGTCTTCAGTCCTTGCCCTTGTATATGTTGGAAAACACTAGTGGACTACACTTCAAACAAAGTTGGATTTGAAAAGGAGCAGAACAATATTTATTTATTTATGTACTGCTTGATAGTCAATGCTCTCTCACAGCTATTTCTTAGCTATTTTGTCAGTGTATGTGTTGAATAAGCATATCATTTGTATGAATTTGTGTTGACTTTTAAAAATGCTCTATAGGTACCTCTTCCTCCTTTTAGTTCTTTTTAGCTCAATGAAGCTATGAGCTATGTCATGCAGGGCCACCCAAGACAGACAGGTCATAGCAGAGAGCTCTGACAAAACGTGATCCACTGGAGAAGTAAATGGCAACCCACTCCAGTATCTTTGCCATGAAAACCCAAGGACAGTACCAAAAGGCAAAAAAGGTATGATGCCGGAAGATGAGCCCCTCAGGTTGGAAGGTGTCCAATATGCTACTGGGGAAGAGCAGAGGGCTAGTACTAGTAGCGCCAGAAGGAATGAAGTGATTGGGTCAAAGCCAAAAGGACACTCAGTGGCAGATGTATCTGGTGGTGAAAGGAGAGTCTGATGCTGCGAAGATCTATACTCCATAGGAACCTGGAATGTAAGATCCATGAATCAAGGCAAGCTGGATGTTGTCAAACAAGAGGTGACAAGACTGAACATCGACATCTTAGGAATCAGTGAACTAAAATGGACAGGAATGGGTGAATTTAATTCAGATGACCATCAGGTATACTACTGCGGGCAAGAATCCCTCAGAAGAAATGGAGTAGCCTTCATAGTCAATAAAAGAGTAGGAAAAGCAGTACTGGGATACAATCTCCAAAATGACAGAATGATCTCAGTTCAAATCCAAGGCAAACCATTCAACATCACAGTAGTCCAAGTCTATGCCCCAACCACTGGTGCTGAAGAGGTTGAAGTTGACCAGTTCTATGAAGGTCTACAACACCTTCTAGAATTAACACCAAAAATGATGTCCTTACCTTATCATCATGGGGGATTGAAATGCTAAAGTAGGAAGCCAAAAGA